>NC_034591.1:125555359-125561624 GCF_900095145.1 Mus pahari | reverse complement strand
ATATATATATATATATATATATATATATATATATATATATATATATATATATATATATAAATGAATGATAAATGAATGTATGTGGTAGAGCCCCCCCCCCCAAGCCACCATGTTATTTCTTCTCTCTGGCCTTTTTATAGCCTCTTAACAAAAGTTCTTTAGAAAATTACCTTATAGATAAAATGTTACATTAAAGGTGACTTACAGAAGGACGTCGATATTAAGTGCAAAGCAGTGTTTCAATCTATGAGCTCACTGTATATCAAAGCAACAGTTTCACATGGCCTCCCTTCAACATAGTGCCACACCTGTGGCTTCATCCTTGGACCTGACCTAGAAGGAATGCTTTTCTTTGATCAGAAACTTGCCCCAAGACTTTTCTCTTTTTAGTGTAATTATGAAAGCTTATTATGCAGCCTTTGCTTACTATTTTATTAAGGGGGTCACATTCTATTCTTGATTCTAACTTTATTACATCTTTCTGGGAAAACAACTAAAACCATCTCTTGAAACATTCTTCCGAAAATTTTTTGAATCAAATCAAGAATTCTATAAAATCATCAATTCATCTAAATAGCATTGACTTCTGAAAGTTTATCTTATGTAGACATGTAGGAAATCTGTCCAATAGGATGGGATAATGCTCAGAATAATTAGACTATGTAATAATGACAGGAAAGGTCTTTCAGTAGTAAGAACCAATCCTGATATGAAATCTCTGAAGGTCCTGCAATTCAGAGCTTACCTTTTGTACCCATATAAAACAGTTGGGCCATCTCCAGAAAACTTATTTGCCTTAAGACTTTTCCGGATGAGCCATAATGTCTAGTTTAACTTCTGGTCTTACAAAATAATGTAAATCTACCTCTATGTCAATGTCATGAACAAAAGTCCAGAAATTCCTCTGTAGAAGATTCAGATCTTATAATTTATTGTTGTTAATTTTGAAAGATTATTGTATTTCCCTGAGCTTCATTTTCCTTCACAAATAAAATTTACACTGTAGTACATTGAAGAATTAATGTGAGGAATGAAGAAGATGATCTACCTATGCATTTGTAACTCTCTATCTGGCAGGCTATAAATACTTATCAATAAATTAAAGATAATGTGTCCTCAAAACAAATATTTATCATCCTATACACTCTCATTTTACATATGAAGAGCCTGTACATCTGGGAAACTTTTATTGGCCTGCTTTTAAAGATTAGAACAACAACAACAACAACAACAACAACAAAGATAGCATTGTTTCAATTGATCAATGGGAAATATCAAAGACCATTTGTTCATTCTCGAATAACTAGTGAAGATTTTGCATGTTCCTCCATAGCTTTAGTATGGGAAGTATTCAGAAATTCGGTTGCTACCCTTAAGTTGCTAGTGTTTATCTTGAGAGTGATGATTAGGATGTAGTTTGCTAAGGAGTAAACCTAAACTACAATGATGGCCACACTACAGGAGATAGATAGGTGTAAATTTGGCAAGGGTTATGAGGCAATATTATCTTTGGTTGACAGTCAATTGTTTGAGGATAGGACAGGCTAAGAACCTTTGTCAATATTATTTAGTTATCTTCACAGAAAATCTTGTCCAAGAAAACTTTTAAGTGTGTGTGTGTGTGTGTGTGTGTGTGTGTGTGTGTGTGTGCGCGTGCATATATACACATGCACATGCACACATGGTCTCATGTGGATATGGAGGACAGATGTCAAAATGAGGTGTCTTCTACTATATTGTTCTACATTTATATATTTGTTTGTTTGGTTCATTCACTTATTTATGTATTTATTGAGACAATCTCCCTCATGGAACATAGAAATCACAGTTCAACTAGACTGACTGGCCAGTAAGTCCCTGGGATCTACATGTCTCTTCCAACATTCCCACCCAGTACTAGGATTATAGATACATATCTCAATGCCATCTATCTTAGGTTCTTATACTTACACAGCAAGCATTTTCCCACTGAGCCTGCTTCCCATTTTCCAGGAAGACTTTAAAGTAAACAACAACATATTTCTCTGTTTGCTTCATGAAGGTTATTGCAGTTCTATTATCATAGCAAATAGTTTACTCAATGAGCAAACAGCTCCTTCATATTAACAGACAAGAGTTTATGATGACTAAGTCAAGACTTGCCTTATTGTGTTCTACAACCCCCAGATTAGTACAACATTAACAGACAGGAATTGTTTTCTGTTTTATAAAAATTTTTGAAATTATCTGAGAATTTAATACATACAAACATTTTGCTAAAACCAAGCCAAACTCTTTTCCCCTCATTCCCCCCCCCCATCTCAATACACCACAAATTTTCCCTCCAGATTTAGTTTAAAACCACAGTTCCACTTAGTGCTGCCTCTATGTGCTTGGCTATGAGTCAGACTCCTGTCCTACAGCATGAATACCCTCTTAGAGGGCACATCCCCCTGCCCTAGCAGCCATAAATTGCCAATTGATCCTCAGATAGGGTTGGGAATCATGGCACCCTCCACTATCCATTCTGGGAATTTGACTGTCTTGACCTTTTTCATGTCTTGTACATGTAGTCCCAGTCTCTATCCATTAATTTGTTGTAGGCCCCTGTTTTGTCCAGCAAATATTGTTTCCATGAAGATGTCCATTATCCAAGATGTCCTTGGATCTTGCCCTCCTCTGCAATGATGCTTGAGTTTTAGAAGTGGGACTATAACATAGATATCCTACTGAGAGCTGAGTACTCCACGTTCCTTCATTCTCCGTGAGTTGATCAGCTGTAGGTTTTTGTATTAATCACTATCTACTGCAAGAAGCAGCTTCTATAATGAGAACTGAGAAATGCCATAATATCTGTGTATAAATATAAGAACTCAGAGGCCAGGTGATTATAGTGTACATTTATAGTAGTACTAGTGGTAGTGGTAGTGCTGCTGCTGCTGCTGCTGCTGCTGGTGGTGGCTGCTGCTGCTGGTGGTGGTGGTGGTGGTGGTGGTGGTGAGGGTGGTGGTGGTGGTAGTAGTAATGGATTCTTCCCTAGGGCTTATGACCTATCCAGGCATAGATTTTGGCCCAGTTAACAGTACCAGGCCTAAGTTCCATCTTGTGGAGTGAGCTTCAAATCCAACTATGAAATGGTTACTTACTCCCATAACATTTATGCCACTATTGCACCAGTACCCTTTGGTGCATCTTGCCAGGATGGTCAATACATTACACAGAGTTCACAGCTGGGTAAGATCATTGGCTGCTATTTTCCCTCTGTAGCACACATAGAGACTTTTATTTCTATGAAACCTAGCTAATAGGATAAAACTTTTAGTTCAGTGCCATTTTGATTTTTCTATGTCTTATATCTCATGTGTGTGATATCTTTATAAAAAATGTAAGCTTCCTGAATATACCTGATTGAAACATCTTGAATTACTTTTTACTGAAGCATTTAATTATTTAACTTATCACAGTTGAGATAAATGATTAATTTTATATATATATATATACATATGTATGTATCATCAAAGAATATTTCCACCTGCTTGAAAATCATCACACAAATGTCCTAAATATTTTTGAGAAAAGTTTTCAAAAGTTTCTAAGTTTTTACCATTATTCAGATTATAAGCAGAAATAAATAGAACATTAACTACTATTGCTAACTTGAGACTATTTCTTTGTTGTATCTTTATTATATGGCATGTGTCTCTGTGACTAGAGTGTATATTTAGGAGATTTTATTTACAGATTTGTTTCCAAATGTGGTTCTTTGACTAAGAAGTAAATAGCTGTATGCATTTTATTTCTTGATCCCTGTATTTTCTTACATATTTAAAAAACATAAGCGTCAGCATTTATCCAAAATATGCATAGCTGTAAATTAATAACAAATTCTACTATGTCCCTTAAAGCAGCAACATTAATTACAATTTGATTGGAGGTGAAGGGCTATAGAAGCCAAGGTCCTTTTTGAGTAGAATGCTGTTGTAATCTCTGTAAATGCTCTCAGCTATTGTGTTAATTTTCATCCATGTTCTCTAGAGACATATTTTGGGGAAAAATTTGATTAATTCCAGCTGAAGAGGGATCTGTTTCTTAGGTCTGCTTGGAAGGATGTACAAAATAACACCCAATTGATTGCACAGGGCAACTGCAGCTCTGAGTTTCCCAGCTAGCCACGAAAGACAACAGCATCATTAGGAAGCCAAGACAAGCAGAGGACAGTAAAAGGTTAGTGGAAGAATGAAAGGGAGTGCAAGTCAAAGAGAGGAGCAAGAGTTTTCACAAAGAAGCAGCCGGGGCACAAAAGAAAAGATAAACTATAGGATAATAAAGGTGGACTTAATCTAACCTCTGAATTTTTAGAACAAGGAAACAATGAATTCTTACCAAACCATTGAGCTACATGCCTTTCTCTTCGTTATCCAGGTGATGATGGAGAGTAGACCTCTTCACAGGGAAGAATATGAGTATGCAAATATGAAGCACAGGGGTTTAAATCAAATCCACCCAACAGGATGGACTGTCCCCACTAGCTTACTTCCAGCCTGTCAGGTATACTCAGGGACCCCCCAGGGAAGTCAGACTACAGCAGCAGCCCCCAGTGGGCCTTCAGAAAGTCTTCACTCTGGGCTCCAGAGCTTCCTCTTGATGAGTACACAGCCAGAGAACCTGTTGAAGTCAGCAACTCCAGAAATATGACAGAACCCTTGCCAGAAGACAAAGAGATACACACCAGAGTACAGGGTATTTTTTTCCTACTACAATGCATTCTGACTGAAGGAAAGAACTTTTAAAGTTAAAACCTGCCATGGGTGACAGAATGCAGTCAATGAAAAGCAGACTAATGTGTTAAATATTTAATATCTGCTGATTGCTTTTGATCTCTCAATCACAGTATGCAGGTGAATTTCTCTGTATTTTAAAAGCCTTTCCCTCTAGTATTTTATTCAGTTTTAATATTAGTATATCAAATATTCATAATGAAAATAGAGAGGCCATTGGCAGACATAATAAAGAACACAAATCATTTCCAAGGTGTACAGAGTGAAACCACACGTCCTTTGGTTTCTCATACTCAGGCATTTGTTTCCAACACAATGGTTACTTTAAATATGCCTTCTATATCCTCGTGTGTATCAAATCTTGTACACCAGGAGGATTCTTGCAGCTTTGGAACCATTTATTTGAATGCCTGCCAAACATCTCATGATGACATTTACCATAAATTATCTAAAACTTTTACTGGTATTGGAAGATGTAGGTTATTTACAAATTGGTGTGATTATGAGTTACATAGAAATAATTCTTCCTCATACATAAATTTATGAACTCATCTCTGAATGATTGCATACAATAAATTTCTAAAGTAGGACTAATGTTTCAGAGACTATGACTGCTTTAAGCCCCTCAAATTAGAAGAGTGGGCTGTCAAATGCAAACAAAAATGTGAAATATAAACTGTGGACAATTCAATTATACCTTGAGGCCCTCTTATCAATAGGAATGCATAACTACAGGATCCTTTAGTATATTTAGAAATTCAGAAACAAAGAGCTTTAAAACTACATCAGAAAGTTGCTATGTATAGAAACTGCTGCAGGCTATTTTGGCAGATTTGTTCTTTCATTTGATTGTTTGCACAAACCCTTTCAAAGTTGAACTCTCCTCTAAGTGTGTCACAATAATGTCTGAGCATCTTGGCTTAAAGGACCCCACAGTGGTCCAGGTTAAAAGAATGCTTACTTGGTGCCAACCAGGTTCTCATAAATCATTTCCAAGATTCACTTGTTTTTAAAATACCAAACCAATACTCAGCAAAGGATATGGATTTCGATTTCAACAAATGATCCTTATAAAAGAGGAAGGCCTGTACTGAGAAAACTTAGCTTGTTGAGGAATATACTTGCTATGTGCCATGTAAAAGCTGGGAACAGTGGCTCATTTTTATAATCCCAGTGCTGGAGAGATATACTTAGATCCTTGAACCTTGTTAGTCAACCAATTGAGCTCAATTGATGATCACTATATTTAGGGAGAGACTCTATCTCAAAACAAACAAATGAAACAAATAGCAATTGGGAAAGATGCTAGACCTTTATTTTTTTTTACATCTATATGTGTATGTAATTATCCAGTTCTCAATTCTCTCTCCCCTCTCCCCTCTGCCCTCTTCCCTCTCCCCTTTCCACCCCCTCTCTCTCCTCTCCTCTCTCTCCCTCTCTCTCCTCTCCTCTTCTCTTCTTCTTCTTCTTCTTCTTCTTCTTCTTCTTCTTCTTCTTCTTCTTCTTCT
>NC_034591.1:125550449-125555329 GCF_900095145.1 Mus pahari | reverse complement strand
CTCTCTCTCTCTCTCTCTCTCTCTCTCTCTCTCTCTCTCTTCTCTCTCTGCAAGACTAAGGCTCAAAGCAGCACACTGAACATCTTTTCCATTTGGTTTCATGCTTTCTCCTGATGGTTGCACAGCTCCAACCTTGTGACTTCATTCCTAGCTGATTACAATGCTGTGTGATTGGACTCCAGTAGAAACTGTCTTATTTCACTCAGATTCAAGAAGTGTCATGGAGATGTAATGGTGGGCACATGAGCATTAAACACCAAAATCCATGGATAAGTGTTTTGGATAGCCCTGGGGCTAATTATATTTGATGTTAATTCTGTTCTCCTATGAGTGGTTGTGAACAAGGAATGAGTTAGCACTCAGGTGATTTCCTGTAAAACTGCTTCCCACCTGAATTTGTAAAATAAAGGAGAGCTGATGGTTGGGCAGATAAAAGGGAAGGTGAAGCAGAAGGTGGGAGAGAGAAGAAGAAAATGGAAGAGTGAGAGGATGCAGAGGAGGAAGAAGAAGGAGAAAAGCAGAGCAGAAGCACATGGCCTGGAGAAACTGCAAGTTCTAGGGGGTCTCATAAGCTGTGGAAGATGGTAGTGTAGCGATAGGTAGATCTGCCCAATCTAGGTGCACAGCATGTAATCATATTAACTGTGTTGTGTTTTCATTGCCGGGACATATTTGGGAGGAGATTTTATGCAACAGATAAGGGCTTCCCCTTCCTCTTCCTTGACAGAAGGTTCTGAGTATCTTCAGATGGCTCTGGCAAAGACAGTACAAGTCTCCTAGAAGGGAAATCTGAAGCCTCATCAAAAGCCAACAAACAACAAAACAAAATTTAAAAAGGAAGCTAAAACGAACAGCATCAAACATAAGCCATACTGCCCATTTCTGTATTCCTTAGGACTCAGATGCCAGATGTCCAAATGTGAGTGCCTACCTCAGACTCCATCTTTCTCAGAAATTGTGGTAAAAATATGCATCTGAATGAATCAAAAACAGGAATTGGGAGGCATTTGTGGATGGTATGGAAATCCAGTGCAGTGGACACTTGCTGGAATCTATGAGGGTGACGCTTGAGAAGATTCTAGTATTGGAGAATAAGGAGTCTGAACTAGCCATCTTTTGTAGCCAGGCAAGGCTTCCAGTGGTGGGAATGGGTTAAATTTGGTTGAGTTGTTGGTCTACAGAGGTCTTATGGAGATCCTTAGACAACCTAGGCTGAGGCTAGGACAGAGGGTGGCTCTCTGTAAACTGACAATGAGGTCCTGTTGCCAAGGACAATTTCCATTCAACTCACTGAACATGGATAGCTGGTACAGACTTGGAGTCTTCAGTCCCATAATTTAGTCTCTCTGGCATGAGAAGATACTCGGCAGGCTATGGAAAAAGAAACCTGGATACCAACCCAGCCACAGAAACCTTGACCTACAAGCTGTCTTGCCTGCAAGATTTGCTGGGGCTGTGGTGGCAACAAACTTATGAAAATGGACAACCAACATCTGATTTAACTTGAGGCCTACTCCATGATGGGGTGTCCTTGCCTGACACTGCTTGAATGGCAAGAAACTGGAGAGTAGGTATCCCAGAGAACTAGGGTAGAACCAAACACAACTAGTCTAAAAATCAAAAATCAAGGAAATGATTCCTAATGGTATTCTGGAATACTCATAGATGAGTGCCTTGTCCAGTCATCATCACCGAGGCTTCTTCCAGAAGCAAAAGGGATCGGGTGCCAAGGCCCACAGACAGACGCTATGCTGAGAATGAGTCTGAATTGGATGTCTCCATTAGATCCCTTGCCTTGAAGATCAAGGGACTCTATGGAATAGGAGGAGGAAAGAAAGACAGTAGGATTCAGAGGGATTGGAGGAGACCAGGAGAAAATGGACCACCAGCTCATCTAAGCAGGACTTACATGGGCTTATAGAGACTGAAACCACAAGCAAAGGGTCTGAATGGGTCTGCACCAGGTTCTGGTGGTTAGCTTTGTGATTTTGTGAGAGTCTTTACAGTGGTCATGAGTGTATCTCTAACTCTTGCCTCCTCTTGAGACTCTCTCTACTGGGGTGCCCTGTCCAGCCTTATCTTATTGTTTCTTGTTTTGTCCTGTTTGGTTATTATCTCTTGGAGGCCTGTTCTTTTCTGAAACAAAGGGATAGCAGATCTTGGAGAGAGGGAAGGTAGTGGGTAAGCTGAAAAGTGCAAAAACAGAGGAAAATATTTAGAATGTATTGTATGAGACATGATTTCGATAAAAAATACTTAAAACTGTATACCTCTTTGTTTCACAGGTTAGACTAAGCCATTGATACATTATGACTCTGCTCAACTTATTTTCTGTCTTTTTGTCTCTCTCTCACTGTGACCCCGTCCCTCTGACTTACTCTCTCTTCCTCTAAGCTTCATGCCCTTCTCCCTTCTTCCCTCTTCTCCTTCATTTTCCTTCTTTTTACACATACACACACATACACACACACACACACACACACACCCCTACACACACACACACACACAAAATACACATACAGATACATAATAAGAATAGGCTAGGTAGCTCTCTAGAGAGGTCCTTAATAAACTAATTAAAGATTCAGTGATGATAATATATTAATAATTATTATAATTTTATTAATAATTAATTTACTATTATTATAATGTAAATGTATAGAATTTTAAAACTGTTTTTTCAGTCCTTGTGGGTTCCTAAGACTTTTCCATGTAGTCTATGAGTTCAAATTTATCTTTTGAATAACAATAAACTAGTAGTTGCCATTAATTTGGGCAAAAGCAACAGTAGGTAATGCTTACAGGAATTAGAACAAAACAGGAGAAATAAGCACTAATAATATTTTATCTTTATTCAAATTTCCTTTCATTCCTTTTGAAAAAACAAGTTCATCTAATATGGTCCTTGGGTAAGAATCAAAAGTTGGCACATGATTTACTCTTGAGTACACATCTTTTAATATTTAACACATATGGGAACACATATAGGCTTAAAAGCAGACATTGGTGCTTATTTTGAAATACTTGTACTATTATTTTAGTTGTCAAGTGAACTAAACTCCACTTTCTTCAAAGAACAGCAAGTTGACAAAGAATATTTCACTGGTACCTTATTTAGAAATAATAAAGTGAGTTTATCACTTTAAGGAAAAATAATGGTTAATAGTCAATGTCGCTTAATAAAGTTTGAGCTCAGAAATAAAAATAGAAGTATTGATAACTAATACCTCTGTCATCTTGACAGCTTCCTGATTCTTTAATGCCTGTTTTGATGAATTTAGCTGAATAAAAAGAAAGCAAAGTATTTTTTATCTTAAAAAGAGTACATATGGAACAACACATGGTACATATATACCAGAGGATGGCCTTGTTGGATATTCATGAGAGGAGAGGCCCTTGGTCAAGTGAAGGCTTGATGCCCAGTGTAGGGGAATTCCAGGGTGGTGAGGTAGGAGTGGCTGGGTGGGAAGGGGAGCACTTTCATGGAAGCAGGGAAGGGGAGATGCAATAGAGGGATTGCAGAGAGGAAACAGGGAAAGGGGATAACATTTGAAATGTAAATAGTTAAAATATTAAAAAAAGAAGAAAATGTTGATGAAAACTTTCCTCATGAACAAACTTTAGTCAAAATCCTATAAAGACTGTTTTTCTTTAATAATAAAAGAAAATCCCAAACACCAAAACTGCCTTAACTATGGTCTCCACATTGCCTAGTTTCTGGAAGAATCAGTCCAATAAGAATTCTTCCATATTTAATGAACACAATATATTATGTGTAAGTCTTTTACTTACATCCAATAAGAATACTGTTGTGTCAATTAGCTAGATTTGCCTAACTTGCCATCTCTCTTCTTAGTAATGTTCCATCCATTGACACAGCCTGGAGCAAGAAAGTGCCATCTATCTGCAATATTCCAAGTTGAGGCCAACCTGTCTCATTTGCTGGACTCTGTACATAACAGAATAAACAAATATCCTTCAGAGGAGCAATACATGATGATGCAAAAACATATATATTAAAAAGCTCACTCAAAACAGAGAAATGAAAGGAAATTCACATGTCAGAGAGGCATAGAAGTTTTGATGAAACTTTACATTTTGCAGCTAAACTTTAAGCAGCTACCATTTGTCCACTTTCATTATACTTTCAAAGTTTACCAAGAATTGTCTACATATAACATATTGAAATACTACTTTCCCTTGTCTAACTCCTGATGTGTTGATGAAGTCAGATTCTCTTCACAAACTTAGATCCAAACAACACAGTGCAACAGACTCTCCACAGGACAGGTCAGAATCCAGCTGCCTTCCAATGTAGCCATTTAAGAGAACGGTAAAATAAAAAAGTGGTATTCTTTTATTGTCTTTTTGTTTTAATATATCATAGTTTGATTTTCATAGAACAATGTTCTTAATAATAGCATTAAATGGGTTTTTTTAAAGAAACATTTTAATTTTTCAAGGTAATTTTTAATTAGATAATTAAAGTCAAACTTCACATTAAACTCTAAACAGTCTTCGTTCTTTGTGTGTATATATGTGTATACCTGTGTGTAAACATGTCCTCTATTGCCTCCAACAATATGATTTTAAGATATTGTCTCTTATATCTCACAATTTTGGGAGAAGAGCTGACCTCTTTCCATACTCCCAGCACTGGGAATACTGATATAATAACCCTACCAGGCATTTACATGTATGCTTACTGTTAAACCCGGGTCTTCATGCTTGTGTAAAAGGAATTTAAACAATTAAATTGTATTCCTGGGACTTACTTAGTGAAGTGTGTCTGTCTGTCTGTCTGTCCGTCGCTCTCTCTCTCTCTCTCTCTCTCTCTCTCTCTCTCTCTCTCTCTCTCTCTCTCTCTCTCTCTCTCTCTC
>NC_034591.1:125546427-125550294 GCF_900095145.1 Mus pahari | reverse complement strand
TGGGCTGTATGGTTTATATGTGCCTACTCTCAGATTAACAGTGATACAAACACTATGTATGTAGTGTATTGAAAAGGTGCATGTGTTTGTGCTTATTCATATGTATGTGGGTTCATGTGTGTGTGTGTGTGTGTGTGTGTGTGTGTGTGTGTGTGATGAAGAGCAACATCCAAAGTTGTCCTTTGATCTCCATATGGGCTGTATGGTATATGTGTGCCTACTCTCAGATTCACAGAGATACAAACACTACTTATGTAGTGTACTGAAAAGGTGCATGTGTTTGTGCTTATTCATATGTATGTAGGTTCGTGTGTGTGTGTGTGTGTGTGTGTGTGTGTATGTGTGTGTGTGGTGTATATGTGTGTGTGAGTGTGCGTGCGTATATGTGAAGGCGAGAGGCATCTATGCCCTTTTTAAGGACACCTTGATTTTTGAGACATCTTTCAATGGCTGAGGACTAGAAAATAAGCCTAAGCTGTCCAGCAAGTGAGTACCAAGGATTTCCCTATCTCTGCCTTCCCTGTGCTTGGATTAGAGGCATGCACCAGCACGCCTGACATTTTATGTGGGTTCTAGGGATCAAATTCATGTCCTCATTCTAGCCTAGTAAGCAATTAGTAATTGACCTGTCTCCCCTTTATAAATGATTTTGTGAGCAAAGCACCTGAGAACAATATATTCATGTGCACCAGAAGTTCAACATCCCCTAATTAAAAGATGTTTTAGGACTGACAGAAGAATCTGGACTAGGAACAGCATTAGCCATGAAACTCTGATGAGTCCTAGCCCTAGAATCCGGGACGAGTGGAGAGAAAAAACTCTAAAATGTTGTACTCTGACATCCACATGCACTTTGTAGAACATGCCTCCTGCACTCAGAGACAAATAATACACACACACACACACACACACACACACACACACACACGAGAGACAGAGACAGACAAACCAAAAGACACAGACACAGACATGTATTCATGAACACATGCATATACACAGATGAAATAATGTATTTTAAAATAATAATCAAAGATAATTGAAAGTAAGAAACTGACAAGCATCATTGTTATTCTGTCAATTTTTTTTAGGATAGGCACGCATGGCTACGGGTGTGATGGTGTTCAAAAGAAAATCTCAAATACAAAAATAGGAAACAAGGCAGTTGCCAAGGAAGATTCTCATTTGGAGCACTCTAATCATCAAATCAAATTAGGATCATTTGATTTCATTAAACTACTCCAGGACATAAAAGTGTTATTGTTTCACAAACAGAAGATAATGAAGCTAATTTGAATCTGAGTTCATACTAAAATGAATTTATGATACACAGTAAATAAACAGAGAAGCAGAACAGAACAGAACTGCTTTCATCATGTTAATAAAACTTATCATTAACATTTCTAGAACTTTTTAACAGAGCCAAATCATTTTCTCTCATTGAACACAAAACTCACATGTTGCCCTTTCTAAAACCACCACCTTACAATAACTCAACAGAATTCTGAGATTTCTCATTCATAACCCACCTAGAACCCTGGAGGTCTCTGTATGAATAATAATCTCCCTGGAATCTAATTTTATGGAGTCTGACACTAAACTATCACAGGTTGGGTCTATTGATGTCTCAATAGTAAGATGTTTGCTGTGTGAGCGTGAAGACCTGACCTTAAATCCTTAGAACCCATGTAAAGCCCAGTGCAGTAGCCTCGGTTTATACACCAATCACTCTTATTGCAAGGCCGGAGGCAGAAACAAGAGAATTCCCATAAGTTTTCAAACCAGGTACCCTGGCTTATGAAGCAGCCCAGAGAGAGTCTCAAACAAGCTGGAAGATTAACACCCAAAGTTGTCCTCTGACCATGACATGGGTGCTATAGAATATGTGAGCACACACTCAGATTCTCACACACCCACCCACCCCAGCCCCACACACGACACTATGTATACATATTTTCATAAATGAAAAATTTAAAAAGAATCACAAGCTGACATACAAAAGACTAGAGACAAAAGCTTTTGTTTCCTTCCATCCCTAGTTTTTTTCAGATTTTTTTTTGACTATTTTTGCTATGTAGCCCAAGATATATCTCCTAACTTAACTATGCCTAACCCTCGATTTCTATGGAGGTGACTCAGTACCTTTTTCTGCCTAAGTATTCATTCTTAGCCAGAGAAGTTAAGGCTATTTGACTGGTAGCCCTATTGAGAAGTTGTGGAAGGAGGTACTAAGAAAGTAAGTTACTGGTAGGATATATATTTAATATGTGTGAGACCTGGATCAAATCCCTAGTATAAAAGAAGAAGTAATAGAAGTAACAAACGATTTTTAAAAATAAAACATATTATTTATTACTGAAGAATGAAGGCATGTTGGTCAGATTAACAGACTTTAATAAGTTTAATAACTGTAATTCCCATAGGCAGAATAGTCCATACTCATCAACATCCTTGCATAATACAGATGCTTACATTTTACTAGTAACCTCAGGTTACTTGGATGGGACTAGTTGATGAGAATTGCCCCATATTTTTTGTTTGTTTGTTTGTTTTTGTTTTTGTTTGTTTTGGTTTTGTTTTTTTGGTTTTGGTTGGTTGTTGTTTTGTTTTGGGTTTTCTGTTTGTTTGTTTGTTTGTTTTGTGGTTTTTTTGTTTTTTTTCGAGACAGGGTTTCTCTGTATAGCCCTGACTGTCCTGGAACTCACTTTGTAGACCAGGCTGGCCTTGAACTCAGAAATCCTCCTGCCTCTGCCTCCTGAGTGCTGGGATTAAAGGCGTATGCCACCACACCCAGCTAAATTGCCCCATATCTTACAAAGAAGGTGTAGAATGTCTAGAATTGGATATGTAGTTTGAGCCTGACAATATATGATTATTTATAGAGTGATCAACTCTATAAATTTGACTGTCAAAATATATCATTAATGGTGAAAGAGCCCATCCTGGTACTGTTTTACTTCAGCAGCACAAGATCAGAGCAACTGGGGACTAAGGATTGGGATCAACTACATATTTTCTTTCATCAACGTTTTTGAAGTTCCAAGCTCAAGAAAAATAAAATGTGTCACTCTTTAAATTAACCACTAGACATGATCAAATAAGGGCATTTTAGAAACATATTCTTTTCTCTGGAATAATTTTTCAATGTATTTCAAGCACAGTTAAATTAGATATTGAGATTAAAAATATCCATAGTTTTATGCTAGAGCATAGTTCAACTTGTCATGGAGAATAAGCACACAAAGACAGTTATAAGTGTGTGAGATCCTTTCCTACTCCAAATACTAAGATCCTCTAGAATCATGAACTTCTACTAGAATGAATGAGACCTGCTTCACACTTTTCACTCTAACCATCTCATGCTGCAAGCCCTGAACACCTTATTCTTTATTTTATAGACCAATTATTAAGTTTTGCTAGTAATGCTAGTGTTGTTTAGTGTAAGTAACTGTGCTAAATATGAGTATCACACACTAACAGATTGTACCATATAGGGCTAGACAGGTGAGAAGCCTACAGAGATCTGAAGAATGAATAGAAATATGCAGCTTCTGGCATGGCAGGGGGTTGGGGGAAAACTCTAGAGAGTCCCAGAGAACTCTGATATAAGAGCTTCCTAGGACTCTATGGGGATGACATTAGCTGAAATGCCCAACAGTGGGGAGATGGAACACCTCCATAGACAGGGCTTCCTGTTCAGAGATGGGTTAACCAAATTACCTTCAAAATTTTTGACCCAGAATTGTTCCTGACTAAAGAAAGATAGGAACAAATCGGGATAGCATTGGAAATGTAAATAAAGAAAATAATAAAATAAATAAATAAAATAAAAAATGTACATATATATATATATATATATATATATATATA
>NC_034591.1:125504939-125546316 GCF_900095145.1 Mus pahari | reverse complement strand
ATATATATATATATAAAGATAGGAACAAATATGGAGCAGAGATTGAAGTAAAGGCCATCCAGTGACTGGCCAAAATTGGAATTTATCCCATGCGCAGGCACCAAACCCTGACACTGTTGCTGATGTTGTATTATGCTTATAGACAGGAGCCTAGCACTGCTGTCTTCTGAGAGGCTCTACAAGCAGCTTACTGAGAAAGATGCAGATACTTGCAGCCAAGCATTGGACTGAGGTCAGTGACCCCAATTGAAGAGTTAGGGGAAGGATTGAAAGAGCTGAAGGGGATGGCAGCACCATAGGAAGATCAACAATATCAACTAACCTTAACCCTTGGAAGCTCCCAGAGACTAAACCACCAACCAAGGAGCATACATAGGCTGTCACATATTGAGCAGAGGACTGACTGCCTTGTCTTTCCTCAGTGGGAGAGGATGAGCCTAATCCTGTGGAGACTTGATACCTGAGAAAAAAAAAGGAAAGGGAAAGGTGAGCTGGGGGTGGGTAGGTGAGGCAGGCGGGTTGGGAACACCCTCTCAAAGGCAAAAAGGAGGTAGATGGGGTGATGAAATCTTGGAGGGTGAATCTGGAAGTGAAGCAGCATTTGAAACAATAATGTGTGTGTGTGTGTGTGTGTGTGTGTGTGTGTGTGTGTGTGTGTGTGTGTGTGTGTAATTTTTCTGACTTGAATAAAGCATTCCTTCAGAACATTGAGTTATTTAAAATATCAGAGCCCTTTAAGCTCCTTCAAGCTTTCACTCCCTGTATATATGAGAACACATATTTCATATGTGGTTGTTTACCTACTTCAAAGGGAAAAATCAATGCTAGTTCCTAGATAGTAAGAAATGGATTTGTGTGAGCAGAAAAGAAGGAAAAATACCCCCTCCCCCACACATAACCCAGCCCATCAAACTCTACTCCTAGTGGTGTTTGCACAATTTTTATGTGGAAAGTTTCCTAGCATCAGGCTTTGATATCCATTTTACCCCAAATAGTGGCTATTCTTCCTCACCATTGTAGCATCAATGGCACCATTTTCCATTGACTATCAGCCAGTGTTCTTACTAGTTCTTTGATTTCTTCATAGGAGCCCATATGGCCGTGTGACCAGTTTTATTCTGCCTTTCTCAACCCACTCTGTTAGCTTCATTCCTGAAGTATTCTTTTAGTTGTCCAATCCCATCACCCAGTTGCTGAATTCCACCCATAGTCATCTGATCAATATTCCATTCTCTAAAACCACAGCACAATAGAGCTTCCTGATACCTGTTTCTTCTACAACTGCTTTTAATATAATGATCTGTATCATTGTCCATTACTTAGGAAATCCTGTTTCTTATCTGATGCTTCAGCATCTGAATGACCATTCATATTTCACCATTCTTCTCTTCTGACCTCTTGAGGTGTGATTGGGAGGAACATTCAATGTCTTAGTCTGTTTTCTGTTTCTATAGCAAAGTACATGAAACTCAGTAACTCACAAAGGGAGGTTTGTTTAGTTCACGATTCTAGAGATTTGAAGAAAAAAATAAGAAGGCCTCATGGATGGGGGTTCCATACTTTGTCAAAACAGAACTCAAGAATGAAAGGAAAGCAGGCACAGGCAGAAGAGAAAAGACAGGTCACTTTCTTAGTCCTGCCTTGTAACAACTTGCTCTCAGTAGTAACACTCTAAGAATTAGCCCATGCCAGAAAGAAAGGCACTCTCCCATCACAGCCACAAAGTAAGCAAATTTCAACCTGAGTCTCAGAGCCAAAAGAGCAGCTTCACACCACAGCTTTCAGCTGTGATGCTATGGGTATCCTTGAAATTCTTCTGGGAACCTCATTGAATTCTAACTCAATTACCTATTGTAGAGAAAATTATAACCTAGAGCAGAAAAAAGGTTACCCTAGGGACAATTCAAATCTGTGTTTTTCTTACCAAAGTGAGTCCAGTGGTCTCAACTCTGACATTATTAAGCAACTTTGCCTAATTTAGAGATAGCGAGCACCTAAATTATTTAAAGCAGAACTCTTTGAATGACAAAGCCAGAAACAATACAGTGGAAGATGGAAAGGACACATTTCTTTGAGACTATAAACGTGGTAATGAAAGAGAAAATTAACATGGAGAGTTTAATTGAGCTTGAAGCCAGAACAAGACTTCAATCTGAGCTGTTGTTATTAGTATTAGTTTCAATTACTTCAGGACCATAGAAATAGTAAGATAGCAGAATGCCCATTATAAAGATCATGAACTGGGGGAAGGAAAACATATACAATGAGCTGGAGATGAAAGTAAAAGTTTTGAAATCTTAAGCAAACTACTATAGATTTCAGTGAAGAAGTGCTGGGACTGGTTGGGGAAAGTAGGGATTCCTTTCTACCACATTAATCAATGTATTCATTTGCAGTGGGTGGGGTGCCACAATTAGAGCACAAGAAAGAACAAGAGCAATATATTGCCTCACAGTCCTCAAGGCCATAGATTTGAAATCAAGGTATTCCTACCAGATTGGTTTCTGCTAAACACTGAGAGGATCTTTTTCAGGACCCTATTTATAGCTTATAGATGGATGTCTCATGTCTCCTCACATCTCCCTCCATGCATGTTTCTGAATCCTGAATTCTTATTTCAATGAAACAACAGTCTTCTTGGACTTGAGATCCACTCATCATGCAGGCTACCTCTAACTTCAGTATATCTGTGTTGCTGCTGCAGTCAAGCAAGTTCACATTCTAAAGGAGGGAGGTAAGACAGCCATCATGGATATGGAAGAAGAGTGATACAAGCCATAACCTGTGGTAAGGAAACAGCCAGATGTTTAAACACAGACTTGGGGTGTGTGTGTGTGTGTGTGTGTGTGTGTGTGTGTGTGTGTGTGTATACGGGTGTATTTCCAAATTCAAAGCACAATAATGTATTTAATGTTACCAATTGTAGTACACACTTTTTAAAATCTAGAAATACTGAAATATCATAAACAGCCAGTACCAAACACACCATAATTTCTATTTTGATATGTATAGTATCACAGCACTGAAATTTTGTACAATACTTCAAATCCTGTTTACGTGACATTAGAAATTCATTTAATGTTGTAAACTTTAAGCAGGTTCTGTGAACTGATAGTAGGAATCTTATAAAAAGGAGAACAATATATAAAAGGCTTAAATATGGAAAATTGAATGAATAAAATTTCTTAATAACGATTCATCAGTATTTTCCAGGAATTTTATGAATATGCTACATATTTAAATTGTGTTTAAAAATATTCCCGGGTACTTCTTCTTAAAACACTTTCATCTTTAAACCAGTCTTTGTTTCATCTCTACTTGGGTTTTTCCTGAAGATTTTATACATATGAAGAGTTTTTACTTAGAGAAATTATAAAACCAAAATCCACAAAATCAGATATTATTTTGGTAGAGTCCTATTTACTATTTATAGACTGCAAATGATGACAGATGTATATTCTTTTACCATTCTATAAAACATGAGTTTCCTTATTGCTAAAAAACAAGTGTTGCCATTATAACTGATAATTTTATCAGAAATTACTGTTAATTAGTTGATCCCTTTATACAATCAATACTTCTTTATGACTTCTCAGAGTCTGGCACAGTTTTAGAATTTTTACAATGCAAAAATAAATATATTTTAGAATCTTAACAGTATAATAAGGAATGGAAAATACATGCTTCATGAAAACATAAGTGTGAATTCTGTTGGTAAGGCGTTGTCCATATAGATTTGGTGTGCCTTAGCGTAGACAGCTATTTTTTCTGCTGATGAAAGCTGTGCATTTTGTGTTTAGGTTTCCATCTGTGAGATTCTACCAGTGTGTAAATTATTGGCATTCCCACTCTGTTTTAGCTTGACAACTTGAGTGGAATAAATAGTTAAAATGGTCCATTGGTTTTCTTAGATAGAGGTAATAACTTCACACGGACTGAAGGTAATGGTGATATTGAGAAAAATTATCTGTTTTGGTGACTATGCTACTGGGACAGATGGGTAATGTTCACACCATAATAAAACCCATGTAATTCCTCTCTACTCTCTGCCCAGATAAAGAAGGCCATAGACAGATGAAATATGAATCAAGACAAGGTGTGGTTTCCTACTGAAACTGGCCATTGATATCTCAAAAGCTCAAGGTAAAGATGTCTCCTATGTGTAAGAATTTTTTTGTGTGATTAATGTCACATCATTAAGAAAAAAAAACAGATTCAATTTTCCATTGAAAGGAGAATTTTCATGTAAATATGTCCTTTCAAATTTAGCAACTATCAAAATTCATTTGTTATTTCAGGAGAGAAGAGAAACTATTCACCTTGGGAGTAATTTTGTCATATGATACCCCACTTAATTTTCAAACTATATGGATATTTCTTTATTTCTAAACCAAAAATTCTTATAACTATGTAAGGTTTTATTAAGACAAACATCAGTCTGAATGGCCATCCCTTGGAGCTTTACCCACACAACCACATGATGCAGATGAGCAGCATATTCTAGTTTATAATCTAGAGCCCCAAATCTCTGGTAGTAATCACTGCCATACAGAGAAGACCTGGTTTTTATATTGAAGGTAGAGGACAGAAACCAGGGATACGATCTTAAAAATTATGAGAGTGCTTTTAAAAGCATCATTCCATTTTGCATATGAAAAGCAGAATCCCTGAGTTTAGGCACTTACTAAGATACTACAAGTGATATTTTCCTTACAAGCAGTTAAATACTACATAGACTTACCAAAAGTTAAATAATTTACTTGAAATAGTTAGAAAATCCCAATTACTAGAATTGGAAAGATAAATTCTGTTTCAACATTCCCCATTCAATATAGGATGATTCACTTTGAGATCCATTAAACCTTGAATTAATAAGTGTTAAAGGGTCAAGTTAAAAATTACAAATGCCTTTTTAAAAAAATTAAGTAGTAGAACCAAGGTTAAAAGTATCAAAGTCACTTATGACATGTTTACTTGCCATGGTGGTACATAGGTATGATTCTTACAGGCACTCACGCTCCAAGGATCATTGTGGATAAATGGTAATAACCACATTAATAGCCCAACAGGTCAAGAGCATCCTGGGTGCTGTTGGTCTACAAAATATAGGGCTATGCCTGAAAATTCTGTTCTGTTACTTTTCAGGTACCTGTGATGATGAAGAGCAAACATACATTCCTAGCATTAGCAATTTATTTTTGCCAAAACAATTAGAATTCCCAGCATCAAAGGCTTTAAAAATGTTTTCTGAATATTAATCTTTCTTGAGGATTTTCTGCATATGCCAAATTAGATAATATGGTAAATGGATTTGAAAAGAATAAATCCAAAACACATTTGCATTAATGCTTTCCAATTTCCTGAGAATGCTTCCCTGGTTAATTGTTAGATAGCCCATAGTAAGCAAGTTATCAGTTAATTGCTGGTAAATGCACTATGTATATTACTTTGGTCTTTAATTGGCTACAAGTTTTCTTTCTCACTAAATGCTAATTTAATTGTTTAAATAAACAAGGCCATTAAAACACCAGTCAACAATTTGGAAAATTGTTTAATAAAATACAAATTCCATTTGCAATTATGATTGATTTTTTTTAATCAATAGACCTCAGAGCTGGAGTTATTTCTTCCTTTAAATTATGGAAGTTAATCATAGCAGGAGGTGTGGGTGATAAAGGAATAATGGAGAGAAGAAACATAGGACCCACTTGCTATAAAAGACGAAAAGGGAAAAACAAGTGAGTGAGAGTCAAAACAGGGAGAGGGAGGAAAGAGAGAAAATATCAAGAAGGATGTATGAAAAATTCATGCAGAATTTTAATATCCTAAGTAACATTATATATATAACATAGTAGTATATAAATGCGTAGTTTAACTGAACTTTCATCAGCTGGGGCAATATTTACTCCAAAAATCATGATCTATTTAACAAAACCCAATGTTAGGCATAGGAAATATCTTTTCAAGGTATTAGTTGTGAATTCCAAGAGACACCAAAACAAAATAGGCTATTGTTATAGCCCTGGTGCCTCTGTAAATAGAAAGTAACCCTTTTGCTGGAGATACCGCATACTTTAGAAATAGGGTGTGGAGGAATAAGTCTAGATCTTATCTGGAAGCCTCCTCATGGAGGGCTAGCTCTAATAGTTTTAGAGATATGTAAACTGTCAACAGACAAAAGGAATCAATAGTCCTATCCATCTATAATGCCAAAATAATCACAGCAATGACCACCATAGCAATATATCCTGAAAGGTACAATAGTGGCACTTATATCCTGGGAGTAATCAAAAGCTACATAGCTGACCTTAGATCCACTTACTGGGAAGTGATTCATGCCTGACACTTTAAATTTAGTCAACTACCTATGGATAGTAAGGCATAGAGTCTAGACAACAATCTATTAATGACACTTTCTTAACAGTATAATCTCTCTGTGTATTTTAAATATTCATCCTTAAACTCACAGAGAACTTTAACTGTCACCCCACATCAAAGAGGCCCTTCTTGCAGTTTGTGGAGACCATAACAGAAAATTAGACTGGGCCATACTGTGTGGAAGCATCACCTGTCAATAAAACCTGATGGCCAATGAGCTGAGGCAGGATTAGAAGGTAGGACATTCAGTAGAGAGAGAGTGAAATTCTGGGAAACAGTCAGTCAAAAGATTTTTCTCCCTAGACATGAAGAAGAGGGATATATGAAACCTGAAACTGAGGAGAGGTAACTATCCATGTAACACACGTAGACTAGGACAAAAAGTTACAAGCTAGTCAAGGAACAAGCCCAGGCTTATGGCTGGCACTTATGCATAAATGAGTAGCCTCTCAGTTATTAATCAAGAATTGGGGCACAGTTGAAAAGCCCACATTTACAATTGGCATCAGATATGTCAGGCAGAAATCCAAGTAGTAGGGCCTCGTAAGTTCACAAACCCAGACACAGAAACAGCAGCTTCTGGGTAGAAAAAGATGGTTCCTTAGCAACCAGAGTTTCTCAGGCAGGTCCAGTGCTCATGGATACTTTAACAGACAGACAGACAGACAGACAGACAGACAGACAGACAGACAGACAGACCGACAGACAGACAGACCGACAGACAGACAGACAGACAGACAGACAGACAGACAGACAGACAGACAGACAGATACACACACACACACACACACACACACACACACACACACACACCACCACCACCACCACCACCACCACAACCACAGCATGGCTGGCCATCTGATTCTTGACCAGAGGGCCATGGGCCGGACCATGTATGGCAGGAAAAGACAGGAGCACGTGTTGGCCTCAGGAGCCTGTTTATAGTCAGCCCTGAAAGAGAGGCTTGGCATAAACTGGCAAGAGGCAGCATGCCAGTCTAAGGCCATAAGCAGGCAGAGGGCTGAACTGCCTCTTCCCTGTGAGAGAAAGGGCAGGGGTGGGGCTAGTCATAATTGACACAAAATCCAGGCAAAACAGACAAAAAGAAATCTGAGCACAAAGAAAACAGGAAACTGGGTACAAAACATCATAGAAAGAAATACATAGTTTGAATTTAAAAAAACATAAAGTCCTTAAAGAGAGAATTAAGTAAAATGAAAAAAGCCATTAATACGGAAAAGAATTTAGAGAAAATTAAATGCAGAAAAAGTTATTAAGTTTAGAAAGTAGTAAGAGAAAAATAAATTCACACAGAAGATAAGTCTCCACAGAAAAGAGAAACTACACAAATGAATATATATACACACTGAACATAAGCAAGAAAGGAGAGAGTAAGAAATATAAAATAAGTCTCCATGGAATGGAGAGAGATGGCCACTTCAGGTTCCATATCCCCAATTTGTAGGAGACTCCCCGGAGCCTTCCCCATCCCAGGTCTCTAGCATGCCATAGAGGTTCTCCTCACGCCACCCCAGACACATCACCATCAATTTCTGCTAGATCTCCTGGACCTCTTTCCTAGTTCTTACTACACATACTGATGACCTCCACCCCCAGTTCCCCTCTCCATCTCCTCTACCACCAAATTCCCCTTCTCCATCCACCTCTGATGATTATTTTATTTTCCTTTCTGAGTGAGATTCAAGTATTCTTCCTTGGACATTCTTTGTTATTTAACTTCTTTGGGTATGTGGGTTGTAATGTGGGTATCTTGTACATTTTGGCTAATATACACTTATAAGTGAATCATACCAAGCATGTACTTTTGGGACTGGGTTGTTTTTCTCAGGATATTTTCTAGTTTCATCTATTTCCCTGCAAATACCATGTCCTGTTTTTAATGGCTAAGTAGTATTTCATTGTGTAAACAAACCATGATTTATTTATCCATTATTCAGTTGAGAGTCAACCTGTAGCCAGGCAGGACTCCTGGTAGAAGAATATGGACACTAACCCACCCAAAAATTTTTCAACCCAAAACTTGTCATGCCTATAAGAAGTACAGGGACAAAGATAGAACAGAGACTGAAGAAATTGACAACCAATGATTGGCACAATTTGAGACTCATCCCATGGACTAGAACCACTATTGGCACTATTAATGATGCTCTGATGTGCTTGGAGATAGGAGCTGTCCTCTGATTGGCTCCACACAGCAGCTGACTGAAACAGATGCACTGAACCACAGACAATCATTGGTTGGAGCTTGGGGAGTCTTGTAGAAAAGTTGGGGGAAGAATTGAGATTTCTAGAGGGGATAGAAACTCTACAAGTCCAACAGAGTCAACTAACCTGAATCCTTGGGGGCTCCCAAAGACTGAATTACCAATCAAAGAGCATACATGAGTTGTACCTAGGCAGCCTGCACATATGCAGCAGATGGGCAGCATGTCATCATGTGGGTTCCCCAATAACTGGCACAGGGGCTATCCATGACTCTGTTGCCTGCCTGATAATTCTGTTACCTAACTAGACTACCTTGTCTGGCCTTAATAAGAGGATGCTCTTAGCCTTTTAGTGAATTGATGGTTTGGGTAGGTTGATAGGGCAATATAAAGTGGGTCTGGGAGGAGATAGGGACTTTGACTAGGATGTAAAAATGGAAAATAAATTAATGGAAATGTAATACAGAAGAGCCGCCCCCCCCCCCAGGTCCTGTGGAGGCTTGATGACCCAGGACTGGGGAACACTGGCCTCTGAGGCAGGAGTGGTTGGACTTGTGAGGGAGTACCCTCATAGAGGCAGGCAGAGGAAGGAGGGGATAGGGGTCTTTGGAGGGGAAACTGGGAAGGGAGATGACATTTGGAATGTAAATAAATGGCCTTCCTGTTTCCCTCTGCCTCTAGCAGATCTTCCGCCACAGGGATCCATACCCAAATTACAAGGAGAGGGAACAAGCCTCCCAGGAGTGCAGTCACACCTATGAGTACAGATAGGACCACCTCTGCTGCTCAGAGGAACCTGCCCAAAACCCTCAGGACACAGGAACTGAGGTGCTGACTGGCACAGGAGTCTTCCAGTCTCCATCTGCACCCAGAGCTGATCCTGTGCCACTGAGCTACATGCACAAATACCACCAGGAGAGAGTTGATCTGTCAGGAGTGCCTACACACGTGTGAGCATAGGTAAGATAACCTCTTCTCATCAAATTCCTAGCAAAAGAGGGACCCTTCCAGAGCCATCAGGACACAGGAACCAGAGATCAGCTGGGGACAGGATCCTTCTGGTTTACGTCTGTACCCCAGAGCTAACCCTGTACCACAGCTCTCCATCCTAAATTGCCCCCGGAGAGAACTGATCTCCCAGGAGTACTGACAAACAGGTTTGCAAGAGGAACAAGTAACATATAAAGGCAGACCAATCAGAATTATACTAGATTTTCACCAAGACTATCTGAAAGCTAAAAGATCCTGAGCAAATCTTATACAAACCCGAAGAGAACACAAATGCCAACCCACACTACTATATCCAGCAAAGCTCTCAATTGCCGTAGATGGGGAAACCAAGATATTCCAGAACAAAATCAAATATACACAATATCTTTCCACAAATCCAGCCCTACAAAGGATAATATATGAAACACAAGGAGGGAAACTACACCCTAGAAAAAGCAAGAATGTAATCTTTCAACAAACCCAAAAGAAGATAATCACACAAACATAAAAATGACATCAATAATAACAGGGAGCAACAATCAGTACTCCTTAATATCTCTTACCATCAATGGACTCAATTCCCCAATAAAAAGACATAGACTAACATAACAGACTGAATACATCAAGAAGACCCAGCATTTTGCTGCATATAGGAAAAGCACCTAAGTGTCAAAGACAAACTACCTCAGAGTAAGGCCTGGAAAACAATTTTCCAAGCAAATGGCCCCAAGAAAAAAGCAGGAATAACCATTCTAATATCGGATAAAATCAACTTTCAACCAAAAGCCATCAAGAAAAGCTAAGGAAAGATGTCATACTCCTCAAAGGAAAATCTACACAGAAGAACTATCAATTCTGAACAGCTATGCTCCAAATGCAAAGCCACCCATGTTCATAAAAGAAACTTTACAAAAACTAAAAGCACATATTTCACTTCATACAATTATTATGGGAGACTTCCACACCCCACTCTCATCAATGGACAGATCATGGAAACACAAATGAAACAGAGAAACAATGAAACAAACAGAAGTTTTGGATCAAATGGTTTTAAAAGATATCTATACAACATTTCATCCTAAATCAAAAGAATATACCTTCTTCTCAGCACCTCATGGTAACTTCTTCAATACTGACCATATAATTGGTCACAAAACGGGCCTCAACAGATACAAAAATATTGAAATAATACCATGCCTCCTATCAGATCACTACGGATTAAAGTTGGTCATCAACAGCAAGAAAAAACAACAGAAAGCTCACATATACATAGAAGCTGAACATCGCTCTACTCAATGGTAACTTGGTCAAGGAAAAAAAAAAAGAAAAAAATTAAAGACTTTTTAGAATTTAATGAAAATGTAGATACAACATACCCAAACACAATGAAAGCAGTGCTAAGAGGAAAACTTATAGCTCTGATTGCTTCAAAAAAGAAACTGGAGAGAAATTACACTAGCCGTTTAATAGTACACGTAAAAAACCTAAAACAAAAAGAAGAAAATTCACCCAAGAGGTGTAGACTTCAGGAAATAATGGAGCGCAGGACTAAAGTCAACCAAGTAGAATCAAAAAGAACTATACAAAGAATCAACAAAACCAGGAGCCAGTTCTTTGAGAAAATCAATAGGGTAGATAAACCCTTAGCCAGACTAACCACAGGGCACAGAGAAAATACCCAAATTAACAAACTCAGAAATGAAAAGGGAGATGTAACAACAGAAACCAAAGAAATCCAAAAAATCATTAGTTCCTACTACAAAAGCCTACACTCAGCAGAACTGGAAAACTTGGATCAAATGCACAATTTTCTAGACAGATACCAGGTACCAATATTAATCAGGATTGAATAAATGATCTAAATAGTCCCACATCCCCCAAAGAAATAGAAGCAGTCATTAATAGTCTCCCAACCAAAAAAGCCAAGGACCAGATGAGTTTAGGGCAGAGTGCTATCAACCCTTCAAAGAAGACCCAATATCAATACTCCTGAAACCATTCCACAAATAGAAACTGGAGAAACTCTACCCAACTGGTTTTATGAAGATACAATTACTCTGATACCTCAACCACACAAAGATCCAACAAAGAAAGAGAACTATAGACCAATTTTCCTTATGAATATTGATGCAAAAATGCTCAATAAAATTCTCACAAACCGAATCCAAGAACACATCAAAATAATCATCCATCGTGATCAAGTAGGCTTCATCCCAGGGTGCAGGGATGGCTCAATATAAGGAAATCCATCAACATAATCCACTATATAAACAAACTAAATAAAATATGATCATATCATTAGATGCTGAGAAAGCATTTGACAAAATCCAACACCCCTTCATATAAAAGTATTCGAAAGATCAGGAATTCAAGGCACATACATAAACATAGTAAAAGCAATATACAGCAAACCAGTAGCCNACATCAAACTAAATGGAGAAAAACTTGAAGCAATCCCACTAAAATCACAGACTAGACAAGGCTGCCCACTCTCTTCCTACCTATTCAATATACTGCTCAAAGTCCTAGCCAGAACACTTAGACAACAAAAGGAGGTCAAAGGGATACAAACTGGAAAGGAAGAAGTCAAAATATTAGTATTTGCAGACGATATGATAGTATAATTAAGTGACCCCAAAAAATTCCACCAGAAAACTCCTAAAGCTGATAAACAACTTTAGCAAAGTACTTGGATATAAAACTAACTCAAACAAATCACTGGCCTTCTTCTACTCAAAGGATAAACAGACTAAAAAAAGAAATTGGGCAAACAGCAACCTTCACAATAGTCACTAATAATATAAAATACCTTGGTGTGACACAAACTAAGCAAGTGAAAGATCTATATGACAAGTCTCTGAAGAAAGAAATCGAGGAAGATTTCAAAAGATGGAAAGATCACTCATGCTCATGGATTGGCAGGATTAATATAGTAAAAATGGCCATCTTGCCAAAAGTAATCTACAGATTCAATGCAATCCCCATCAGAATTTCAATTCAATTCTTCATAGAAGAAAGAACAATTTGCAAATTAATCTGGAATAACAAAAAAATTAGGAAAGCAAAAACCATTCTCAACAAAAAGAACTTCTGGTGTAATCACCATCCCTGACCTCAAGCTGTACTAAAGAGCAATTGTGATAAAAACTGCATGGTATTGGAACAGTAACAGGCAGGTAGATCAATGGAATAGAATTGAAGACCCAGAAATGAACCCACATACCTGTGATCATTTGATCTTTGACAAAGGAGCTAAAACCATCCAATAGAAAAAAGATAGCATTTTCAACAAATGGTGCTGGCTTAACTTACAGTTAGCATGTAGAATAATGCAAATCTATCCATTCTTATCTCCTTGTACAAAGCTCAAGTCTAACTGGATCAAAGACCTCCACATAAAACCCGATACACTGAAACTAATAGAAAAGAAAGTGGAGAAGAGCCTTGAGAACATGGGCACAGGGGAAATTTTCATGAACAGAACACCAATAGCTTATGCTCTATGATCAAGAATTGACAAATGGGATCATAAAACTGCAAAGCTTTTGTAAGGAAAAGGACACTTTCAATAGGACAAAACAGCAACCAACAGATTGGAAAAACATTTTTACCAACCCTACATCTGATAGAGGCCTAATATTCAATATATACAAAGGACTCAAGAAATTAGACTCCAGAGAAACAAATAAGCATATTTAAAAATGGGGTATAGATTTAAACAAAGAATTCTCAACTGAAGAATACTGAATGGCTGAGAAGCTAGCTGCATATGTAGCAGAGACTGATCTAGTCAGCTATCAATGTGAGGAGAGGCCCTTGGTCCTGTGAAGGTTCTATACCCAAGATAGGGGAATGCCAGGGGCCAGGAAGTAGGAGTGGGTGGGTTAGTGAGCAGGGTGAAGGAGGAGGGGATAAGGTGAGGGGACAGGGAATTTTTGGAAGGGAAATTAGGAAATGGGATAAAATTTGAAATGTAAATAAAGAAAATATCTAATAAAAAAAAGAAATGTTTAATATCCTTAGTAATCAGGAAATGCAAATCAAAACAAGCCTGACATTCCACCTTATACCAGTCAGAATGGCTGAGATCAAAAGCTCAGGTGACAGCAGCTGTTGGCAAGGATGTGGAGAAAGAGGAACACNAAACTTGAAGCAATCCCACTAAAATCACAGACTAGACAAGGCTGCCCACTCTCTTCCTACCTATTCAATATACTGCTCAAAGTCCTAGCCAGAACACTTAGACAACAAAAGGAGGTCAAAGGGATACAAACTGGAAAGGAAGAAGTCAAAATATTAGTATTTGCAGACGATATGATAGTATAATTAAGTGACCCCAAAAAATTCCACCAGAAAACTCCTAAAGCTGATAAACAACTTTAGCAAAGTACTTGGATATAAAACTAACTCAAACAAATCACTGGCCTTCTTCTACTCAAAGGATAAACAGACTAAAAAAAGAAATTGGGCAAACAGCAACCTTCACAATAGTCACTAATAATATAAAATACCTTGGTGTGACACAAACTAAGCAAGTGAAAGATCTATATGACAAGTCTCTGAAGAAAGAAATCGAGGAAGATTTCAAAAGATGGAAAGATCACTCATGCTCATGGATTGGCAGGATTAATATAGTAAAAATGGCCATCTTGCCAAAAGTAATCTACAGATTCAATGCAATCCCCATCAGAATTTCAATTCAATTCTTCATAGAAGAAAGAACAATTTGCAAATTAATCTGGAATAACAAAAAAATTAGGAAAGCAAAAACCATTCTCAACAAAAAGAACTTCTGGTGTAATCACCATCCCTGACCTCAAGCTGTACTAAAGAGCAATTGTGATAAAAACTGCATGGTATTGGAACAGTAACAGGCAGGTAGATCAATGGAATAGAATTGAAGACCCAGAAATGAACCCACATACCTGTGATCATTTGATCTTTGACAAAGGAGCTAAAACCATCCAATAGAAAAAAGATAGCATTTTCAACAAATGGTGCTGGCTTAACTTACAGTTAGCATGTAGAATAATGCAAATCTATCCATTCTTATCTCCTTGTACAAAGCTCAAGTCTAACTGGATCAAAGACCTCCACATAAAACCCGATACACTGAAACTAATAGAAAAGAAAGTGGAGAAGAGCCTTGAGAACATGGGCACAGGGGAAATTTTCATGAACAGAACACCAATAGCTTATGCTCTATGATCAAGAATTGACAAATGGGATCATAAAACTGCAAAGCTTTTGTAAGGAAAAGGACACTTTCAATAGGACAAAACAGCAACCAACAGATTGGAAAAACATTTTTACCAACCCTACATCTGATAGAGGCCTAATATTCAATATATACAAAGGACTCAAGAAATTAGACTCCAGAGAAACAAATAAGCATATTTAAAAATGGGGTATAGATTTAAACAAAGAATTCTCAACTGAAGAATACTGAATGGCTGAGAAGCTAGCTGCATATGTAGCAGAGACTGATCTAGTCAGCTATCAATGTGAGGAGAGGCCCTTGGTCCTGTGAAGGTTCTATACCCAAGATAGGGGAATGCCAGGGGCCAGGAAGTAGGAGTGGGTGGGTTAGTGAGCAGGGTGAAGGAGGAGGGGATAAGGTGAGGGGACAGGGAATTTTTGGAAGGGAAATTAGGAAATGGGATAAAATTTGAAATGTAAATAAAGAAAATATCTAATAAAAAAAAGAAATGTTTAATATCCTTAGTAATCAGGAAATGCAAATCAAAACAAGCCTGACATTCCACCTTATACCAGTCAGAATGGCTGAGATCAAAAGCTCAGGTGACAGCAGCTGTTGGCAAGGATGTGGAGAAAGAGGAACACACCTTCATTACTGGTGGAATTGCAAGTTTCTACAACCACTCTGGAAATCAGTCTCGCAGTTCCTCAGAAAATTGGACATAGTACTACCGGAGGATCCAGCAATACCACTCCTGGGCATATATACCCAGAAGATGCTCCAACTGGTAACAAGGACACATGCTCCACTCTGTTCATAGCAACCTTATTTATAATAGCCAGAAGCTGGAAAGAATCCAGATGTCCTTCAACAGAGGGATGGATATAGAAAATGTGATACATTTACACAATAGAGTACTATTCAGCTATTAAAAACAATGAATTTATTAAATTCTTAGACAAATGGATGGAACTAGAAAATATCATCCTGAGTGGGGTTACCAAAGCATAAAAGAAAACATATGATATGTACTCACTGATAAGTAGATATTAGCCCAGGACCTTGGAATACCCAAGATACAATTCACATACCACATGAAGATTAAGAAGAAGGAAGACCAAAGTGTGGATACTTTGGTCCTCTTTAGAAGGGGGAACATAATACCCATGGGAGGAGCAAGACAAAGTGTGGAGCAGAAACTGAAAGAAAGGCTATCCAGAGACTGCCCCATCTGNGGATCCATCCCATATACAGACATCAAACCCAGACACTATTGTGGAAGCCAACAAGTGCTTGCTGACAGGAACCTGATATAGATGTCTCCTGAGGGACTCTACCAGTGCCTGACAAATACAGAGGTGGATGATCTCAGCCAGCCATTGGACTAACAGGGCACAGAGTACCCAATGGAAGAACTAGAGAAAAGACCCAAGGAGCTGAAGGGGTTTGCAGCTCCATAAGAGGATTAATGATATTAAACTAGTAACCCCAGAGCTCACAGGGACTAAACCACCAACCAAAGAGTACACATGGAGGGACCCATGGGCCCAGCTGTGTATGTAGCTGGGGAGGAAATTTCCTTGATCCTAAGAAGGCTCTATGCCACAGTGTAGGGGAATACCAGTGCCAGGAAGCAGGAGTGGGTGGGTTGGTGAGCAGGGGGAAGAGGTAGGGGATAGTGGGTTTTTGGAGAAGAAACCAGGAAAGAATAACATTTGAAATGTAAATAAAGAAAATAACTATTTTTTCTTTTTTTATTAGCTATTTTCTTCATTCACATTTCAAATGATATCCCCAAAGGCCCTATATCCCCCTGCCCTGCTCCCCAACCCACCCACTCCTGCTTCCTGGCCCTGGCCTTCCCCTATACTGAGGCATATGATCTTTGCAAGACCAAGGATTTCTTCTCCCATTGATGGCCGACTAGGCCATCCTGTGCTACATATGCAACTAGAGACACAGTTCTGGAGTGTACTAAGTACTTCATATTGTTGTTCCTCCTGTAGGGTTGTAGACCCATTCAGCTCCTTGGGTACTTTCTCTAGCTCCTTCATTACGGGCCCTGTGTTCCATCCAGTAGATGACTGTGAACATCCAATTCTGTATTTGCCAGGCACTGACATTGCCTCACAATAGAGAGCTATATTAGGGTCCTGTCAGCAAAATCTTTCTGGCATATGCAATAGTGTCTGGGTTTGGTGGTTGTATATGGGATGGATCACCTGGTGGGGCAGTCAATGGATGGTCCTTCCTTCCATTTCAGCTCTGAACTTTGTCTCCGTAACTCCTTCCATGTGTAAAGAAAATGAAAAGAAAAAAAAAAAAGAAATGTAAATAAATAAAATTACCAATATTAAAAAATAAGAGTAAATTAGAGATATATAAAATAAAATCTCCAAGGGGGGAAAAGGGGAAAAGAACTAGCATGAATTCTCCAAAGAAAGAAGAAGTTAGAGAGATTAAAAATGAAAATATTTTCTATATTAAAAAACAAAAAAATAGAAAAAGAAAAAACACCGTAGAAGGCATTGGAAACCCACATAGTTTTGTTTGGCTAGTAACATAAAAATAACTACATGTTCAGTAATGTGTACAATTTTTATATCCTCTTGAAGAAAAATCAGAATAAAGCAGACTTAGAGAAAGAGAACACTGAAAAAATTAAATGCCAGGTTAGAGGCCATAGAACATTGAGTAAAGGATTCTTTGAATCAGAAAAAAGAGTCTTTAGAAGAATCCACACTGGAACCTATGCCAACAGCTGAAAATATAGCTCCAGACAAGGAAAAATCAACAAAGGCTTGAGGAATTAGAATGGTACCCAATATAGATGAAATATTCTGAGTTAAGTATCCAGCTTATGCTTAATGATATTATCTTAAAGCAATGTCATATAATAGATTATATGTTTTCTTCAGAGAATTAAGATACCTACATATGTTAATACATCATACGCTTGATTTTGACTCAAAATTTTTTTTATCATTTTTAAAATTTTATTTATTTACATTTCAAATATTATCACACTTTATGAGTTCCTCTCCACACACCCCTACCCCAGCCCCTTCTCCTGTTTCTATGAGAGTGCTTCCCCCTCCACACATACCCCAATGGTCACTCAGTACCTTAGCATTCCCCTACCCTGGGGCATTGAGCCTTCACAGGACCAAGGCCTCCCCTCCCATGGATACCAAATAAGGCAGTCCTCTCCTACATATGCATCTGGAGCCATGAGGCCTTCCATGTGTATTCTTTGGTTGGTGGTCTAGTCAATGGTGGAATTTCGAGGGTCACTTATATATACTATCATATCATCTGCAAATAGTAATACTTTGACTTCTTCCTTTCCAATTTGTATTCCCTTGATCTCCTTTTGTTATCTAATTGCTCTGGCTAGAACTTTGAGTACTATATTGAATAAATAAGAATAGACTGGACAGCCTTGTCCAGTCCTTGGTTTTAATGGGATTGCTTCAAATTTCTCTCCATTTAGTTTGATGTTGGCTACTGGTTTGCTGTATGTTGCTTTTTCTATGTTTAGGTATGGGCCTTGAATTTCTGATCTTTCAAAGTCTTTTACCATGGGTGTTCAAATTTGTCAAATGTTTTTTTTAGCATTGAATGAGATGATTGTGGTTTTTACTTTGAGTTTGCTTATATAGTGGATTACGTTGATGGATTTCCTTATATTGAACCATCCCTGCATCACTGGGATGAAGCCTACTTGATCATGATGAATTAAGTGGGCAATTTCTTTAAGTTTTGAAATGGCTGATTCTGATTTTGCACTCTTATTAGAGGGGATGACAATCTTGGACACGCCTTTGATGATCAAAGCTGATGATTCTCCAACATATGTGTCCAATAAATGTAACAATTTTTAAAACATTATGACTTAAAAGTGTTATGGATATGTCTTACAGTCCTACAGGTCAAGCAATTGTAGAACAATCTAATAGAACTTTAAAGAAAATATCTATAGAGCAGATGGGATAAGGAATCTCCTAGAGATAAGTTAAATAATACTTTATTGACTTTATTTTTTCTTAATTTCAATGAGAAAGATAACATAACTGATAAAGTTCACTAGATTTTATGAAGGACTGATGATTTAGATCAACCTATACATATGATAACAGAATGGAAGGCAGTGAATGATGCAATGGGGAAGAGAAGATGCTCTTGTTTCAACATGAGAAGAACCATGGATTACATCCAAATTAATAAAAATATGACTTGACTAGAGGAGACCCCTAAAGATCCTGACTGCTGAAATGAAAGAAATTAAGAAGATAAACAAAACAGGTAACATGAATTGCTGATCCCTATCGTGGGAACAGTTCTAAGACTGGCTGAGACATGAAAATGTTTCCAGCTAGGACTTTATCTAAGCATAGCCAATAAATCTTGCTTGTCACGGACCCCCGAACTCTGACCTGCACAGACAGGAAAGAACGACACAAATGCCAAGCAGGTTCCAAACAGATTTCATCTTTATCTTCCCAAACAGCTTTTAATCTTTTCCCTCTCACAAGCAGCTTTTTCTAACCCTCTCCCTGTTCGCACTAAACTCCAACTCCACTCTCCAACTCCTTCCTCAACCATTGCCCACATGAACTGTTTCAAGCCTTCTCCCCCAGAATCCTCCCCTCTCCCTCTGGGGCACATCATGTTTTTCCCAGCTCCCCCCCCCCCTTCAAAACAACAACTCCTTCCCAGACAGGAGTGCATCCTGTTTTCAGTCCTCTGACCTGTTCCCCTCCCCCTCTCCTGGATCCAGTCAGAGTTCAGCCAGGGAGGCCCATGATAGTCCATTAACTCAGCAGGCAGGCAATCCACACAGGCTCAGCAGCTCAGGTTCTTGTAAACAGGGACCATGGGGCTTGGCACACCTGCTCTCTACACTTCCTGGCTACAAAATCCTCAGGAATTATAATTCCATCCTTTCAAAGGCAGGGTTATATTACAGTTTGGTTATATAGTCCAAATTAACTTACAAGAGATAGACAGATGCTCTACTTGCTTAAACAAAGAGCAGAGAATCATCTTTAGTTGATTGAACATACTACACATTCCATATATAGGTTAATGCAAAAATGTATGTGACCTATGAAACTTTATGTGTTTACAGAGACCAATGAAGTTGGAGTCTCTCTAACAAGATTCACCCTCAGGGGCACTGAAAAACTGAGATATATTTATTCCTGCATCCTGTTTGCTCCTACCTCAGACTGCATCAATGTTTCCTCAAAAAGAAATCTGAATCCAGGACAATTTCAAAAATGGCTAGGTAGATTATCCAGCATCATAGACTTTCCACCCAGGACTTCATTCAAGCCCTGTATTTCCTTAGAACACAGAAACTAGACAACAAATGTTTCAGCTAGCTTTCCTAAGAGTGGCCAATATCTCAATTTTCTTTGGGACCCTAGAAGAAAATAACACACCCTAAACTGCAAGAATTGGTTTCAAGAGAATACCACCTCATTCCCAGAAAGTGAGGTGGGTGGTTTTTCGTCTTTCAGTGCGTGGAAGTAGAATACTTGCCTAGAGCAAGAGACCAGGTTTCATTTCAGCACCACGAATGGGAAAAAATCTGTAATTTTTCATGTTTCAGTGGGTGTCTTGGTCAGGGAGAAAACAAAGTAAGGGAGGATACATGGATTTCTTTCGTCTTTGTTTTTCTTTCCTCTATTCTTCTTTCTATGAAGTTAAGGGGGAAGCAAGGAGGAAGGATGTAGGAAAAGCAAGGAACATAGGAATGATAAGTTAAAAGATAGGTTATTGATTCTATTAAATATTTGATAAGTCAAATATTTAACATATGGTATGAACTTTGTATATTAATACAAATTTAAGGTTATATTTTGTTACAACATATTATGAACAAATGTTCCAACTCTTATTTAAGGTATTGTACCTTTGTAATTATTTAAGTTCTAGACCTTTTGAAAGCTGCTTTACAAATTGTCTAGGATAATAAGAAATGAAGATAATAGTCAATCAAACCTATAGTCATGTTATATATTAGTTTAATTAATTACAGAAGCATGCTTTAGCTTCATATAGATGTTTGCAAAGGTAAGCAGCTAGTAGATAGCTAGAAACAAGCAAATCAGATATAGTATAGTACAGTATAGTATAGTATAGTATAGTATAGTATAGTATAGTATAGTATAGTATAGTATAGTATAATCAGTCATAGTCAGTATAAAACAACTATCCTTCAACTTCAGACAGAATGATCTCCAAACTGCACAAATGGGAAACAGGAAATTCAACTGCTGAGCTTTGCAAGGACACAGCAGGCAAGGTCCTTGAATATTCTTGTTTCATAAAAATGTCTGTTAGAAGCTGAGGATCCAGAGTGAAGATGCCTTAATCAGACTTGGTAATGAGAAGAAAGCAATCACAGGAGGGGGGAGGAGGGAGGGACATGGGTGGGAAATGGATGTTTGAAACTGAGGAGAGATATCCAATCACATGGCACGCACAGAATAGAATAAACCGGTTACATAAGGTATTGCCTACGCAGGGAAAAGCCCAAGCTTATGGTCTAGGCATTTATTCATAAATAAGTAGTCTCTGAGTCGTTCTTCAGGAACAAGAATGTAGGCTAAAAGCCTGTGACTACACTGGTCCAAAAGCAGAGATCTGCTGACTATCAGGTACATACCCAAATTAATAAATATACTTATCATAGAACCCTTTGACTTATTACTCAGGAAACAGTGTGTACGGTGGGGGGTGGTTTAGGACCAGGACAGCTCTAGAGGGACAAAAAAGAAAGATTTATTTTAAAAAAAAGTTTTCTTAAAAAAAAAGAAAAAAGAAAAAGAAAAAAAAAAGTAAGTTAAAAAGGAGAAGGTGAATCTGGACGCAGGGGGAGGGGAGGAATGTGGAGTAAACAATGATCAAGACATAGTACATAAAATTATTTATTTTATGTTTTAGTTGAGAAAGTTGAAAATAAATGCCTGTCTCCAAAACAAGAAACATAACTAAAGCAAAGGGACCTTTAAGTTTTCTAGAAAGAAAGAGCTCTTCATCATGCTAGTGAGTGTATTTTCATAGAACTTGGGAATCTCATTCAGAAAAGCAGTGAGTTCTTACAGTAGTTGTCTGTCTTTACACTCCAGTTTAGGAAGTGAAGTATTTGATGGAAACTTCAAAAATACTATATTCATGCCTTGTTTGAAAGAAGGAAATCTAAAACATAATTTAATACTCTTTATTGTTTGGATCATTTGTATTGAAAAGTATCATTTGAGTCTTTTTCAAATCAGCAGGGTTTAAGAAAAGTATTTTAAACATAAATATTTACATGAATTACTTTATTTTAAATTTTTCATTTTATTTATAACATCCAAATTCTTGATTTCTAACAGTACCTCCATTCAATAAATTATTTACTGAGTTAAATGAAATCTCATGTTATGTTACACAGGTGAGCATTGTACTGACATGGCCTTTAAATTTTCATAGCCATTTCTTCCTTCCACTAGCAAGAGAAAAGCCATAAAAATTTAAATACAAAGTATTCCCAGGCAACTAAAAGAATGATCAAATAACCTTTGAAATGTTTCTTAAAAGTATCTAAATTTGTGTGTTATTTCACAAATCTAAATTCTACTAATGGTAGTAATCAAGCATTTTTTCAATGTTTAAAGTAAAATATTTTTGAATGATTATACTGGTTTTAAAATAAATCACTTTGTCCCTACTCTTGACATATATCAAGTCATGTTTACCATAAGCATAAATTCAGCACCCCAATTGCCTTTGACTGGTGTGATCTTAGTTAAGACACTCTATGGGCAAAAGAGAAAAGAACAGACTCAAAAGAGATATGAATTTGTACGGATGAGGGTAAACAAAGCTCTAGAAATAACAATAACTTGGAATACACAACAATAATTTCTGAACATTTGTAATGAAAAGAAGAATATGAGTCACTCTCAGATTCTCTAACTCATGATAGAACAATATAAAAAATGAACCACAACAATCTCATGGTATAAATAGCATTATGCAAAGGGTAGATAGAGGAATTGAAGAGTATAGAAGGGAGCAACCAGAAATTTCTAAAAATGGGATATCTGAGGAATAAAAACACTTAAAGTGGTGATTGATATTATAATAAGGGAAGATGTTAGTAACCACACAAAATAATAAAATTCTAAATATAAATCTAATAATATCTTATAACAGTTTATTTTAATGATTACTTATCATTGAAAATTGTAAACATGCATCTAATGAGTTTTTGGTCAAATCTATCCCCCTTTTTCTTCCCTCCTAATTCTCTCCTGTCCTCTGTTCCTCTCCTCCCACTTTTCCATCTAGATGTCATGTCTTTTGTAATAATCCACAAAGCCCATTTAATGCTGCCTGTATGTATATGGCTGCATGAACATCACCTGGAACATGGATGCGGTTGCAAAAGCCATATCCCTGAAGAAAACTGACCCAGCAGCCATCAGTTGCCAACAACGTCTCAGCTTCTCCCATCCCCAGGTATGCTGGAATTTTTATTGGGTTGATCTTGTGCAGGTCTTGTATAAGATCACACTCTTTGTCAGTTCCTATGTGCAGCCACAATTATAACAATCAAGTGGAGCCATCCCTGGAGCCACAGTGATGGCTATGGCTAAGTACCTAAAGCTGCTTTCCATCAAGACTGATAACTTGAACTCCATCCCAGAACACAGGAAAGACGGAAAAGAACAATTATTCTGCAGAATAGTCCTGTGAACCTGATAGGTGCATTGGTGAACATGTGACACACACACACACACACACACACACACACACATAGTCACATATACATGCCTATTCTTATGCACATATGTGCACACACATTCACACAAACAGTAATAAACGCTAAGAAAGGAATAATGGAGAAAAATCCAAAGAATTCTTACTTCTAAGGATTATTTACCTTTTTGAAGTTAAATATAAAATATTATTAAATTGTTTTCAGTCTGTTTTTAACTAATAATAAACATTAAATCATGAACATAATAGTGTTTGTAATAAACATTTTGCAAAGCCAAAAAGCTAATTGTGAAAAGAATGATCTTGTTTCATACCTTTGCTAACATTTGTAATATTCAGCTTCAGAGAATACAACTGGCCTATTTTATCAGAATTACATTCAGTCTAATTTTCCATTCAAGGTCATGTGACCTTTACATCTATAGTAGATACAAATGAGGAAAAGAACAAGGAAATACAGGAAATACTGGGATTATCATCACTACTGATGAAAAGCAATAGAGCAAAAAGCTATATTTCCAGGTCTATTTGTGGCTAACACAATGGGGTTGCCTATGATGACTAACACACAAACTTTAATACATGTTTATAGGAATGCAGTTATGGTCTTTGAGTTTAGTTAGAGGTTCCATTGCTTACAACAAAGCCCAGCAAGTTGACTTGAGCAGTTATATGGTAACTAGACCAAGAGAAAAAGAAAGGTGATAGCTAATTGCTTTTTAGACATAATGGTATCTGACCAGATATAGAACACAAATTTGAGGCCTCACAAAACAATCTGGGCACTTTGAAGCATGGTCATTGCCAATAGTCAGATGAGTGAAGACTACAGAATCATTTTATACACATACATCACATTTATGTGTATATGTGATGCTCTCTGTCTCTGTCTCTTTCTCTCTGTGTTTCTCTCTTTGTCTCTCTCTGTCTCTGTGTCTTTCTCTGTGTCTCTGTATCTCTCTGTGTCTCTCTGTGTCTCTCTGTCTCCTCTCTCTCTCTCTCTCTCTCTCTCTCTCTCTCTGTGTGTGTGTGTGTGTGTGTATGTGTGTGTGTGTGTGTGTGTGTGTGTGTGTGTGTTGTGTGTGTAAAATACTATTTTTTTTTGTCACAGGGAGAATATGGTAGGCTTATTCTGTCAAAGAGTAAAGAAAATTAAAAGTTCATCTAAGTCTCCAGATATAAACTGTTAAATATTTTCAACCTGTTTTGAAGTTCTACTTCAAGGTGTCAACAGCCTTGTGGTCTCAAGTGGAACTTCCCAGCATAAACAAAGTTTGTTCAAAGCTTATGTTTTTTAGCAAGTTGAAGAGAAACTGCCCTCTAGCCTTTCCCTTTCAAATGTGTATCCACTCCTAAAATGAGAAAGGATGCTGACATTTGCTATACAAAACAAACCCATGCTTTCTCGTGGTCACCAACTAACAAACCTTGAGACCAGCCCAATAAATTACAGGTAAAGCGAGGCTGTACACACTGATGATAGTATATGGAAACTAGACTGCCACACATGGCCAAAGTCATAATGTGATTACTCGGGCTAGTTTTTGGAAAGTTATCTGGCAATTATTTGATTTCAGAAACTAGAAAACTTCAATTCTTTTTATTTATTTATTTATTTATTTATCCACTCACTCACTCATTCATTCATTCATTCATTCATTTTACACTCCAATTGTTACCTCCTCCCTGTTCCCCTCTCACACAGTTGCTTCCTCCCATCCCCACTCCCCTTCTCCTCTGGGATGGAGATCCCCTGGGAATTCCACTACCTTGGCATATCGAATCTTGCCAGGGTTAGGAGTATCCTCTCCCACTGATGCAAAGCAAAGCAGCTCTGTTAGGAGAACAGGATGCACAGGCAGGCAAGAGACAGACCCTCAGTTAGTTCTTGGGGGAACCTGCATAAAGACTGGGCTGCATATCTTTGACATATGTGCAGGGCCTAGGTTCAGCCTGTGTATGTTCTTTGGTTGATGGTTCAGTCACTAAAAGTCCCCAAGAATCCCAGTTAGTTGACTCTGTTGGTCTTCCTGTGGAGCTCCCAGCCCAACCTTGTTCTTCAATGTTTTTCCCAACTCTTCCATAAGAGCTTCTCAGCTCCTCCCAGTGTTTGGCCATGGTTCTGAGCATCTGTCTCCATTGGCTGCTGGGTGGAGCCTTTCGGAGGATAGTTATGCTAGGTTTCTGTCTATAAGCATAACAGAGTATCATTAATTGTGTCTGGGATTTGTGCCTGACCATGGGATGGGTCTCAAGTTGTGTCAGTTACTGGTTGGCCATTCCCTCAACCTCTGCTCTATCTTTGTCTCTACATTTCTTGTAAATAGGACAAATTTTGGTTCGAAATTTTTGTGGGTGGGCTGGTGTCCTTACCCCTCCATTGGGGGTCCTGCCTGGCTATATGAAATGGCCATTTCAGGTTCCATATTCACATTGCTAGGATTCTTGGCTAAAGTTACCCCATATATTCCTGGGAGCCTCCCTCATCCCAGGTCTTTGGCATATCTTAGAGATGACAGACACTCCCCAACCTCCTCATTCGTACCAGTGTCAAATTTCCATTTATTCATTGTTTAAAAAAATTAAATAAATGGAAAGTTTCAATTCTTAATTCCATTTATCAGATTGTATGCTTCTTAAATTTTAATATACTTGCATCATTGTTGTATATTCTAACCAAAATTAAATGTAGGACATATCAAGAAAACAAAAATCATCAGCTCTTCATCTTATTTGATGTGAATTGATAAAAGCCTTGAAGCAAGCTCAATGGCTCCTATTTGGTTCCAGTCCATTGGGCTGCCTACTTCTAAGATAAAGCACACTAAATTTTTTATGGGATAGTACTAAGGGAAAACATACCACCAGAAGACCACGATACTGAATTATTCACAAGCTTTTCACTTTAGGAACTATTCCAGCTCAGGGTACCCTTGGGACTTGGGCACTTAATTACCAACTTTGATTGGATACTTGCACCTCAGTTACAGGCGGAAAAATTGTACTGACGGTTGATCAGTATAAATGCCTGACCAAGTCCATTGTTTCTAGAACGATAGGAAGCATCTTGCTAAAGACAAATAGAACTCCTACAATAAACTGTTGTTCGAGTTTATATCTTAGGAGCTTTGTTTGTTTTTATTTCTATCACCACATGTCCTCAGATAAATGTAAAATCTTGAAATGTTTTACAGTTTGGGTGTTTAGAAGGCTCAGAAGAAAAGGAACAGAGATTGAAAAATATTTCTTCATAAGTTAAGTGATATAAAAAATTATTAAGTCTTCATTTTCAGAAGTAGAATCGACAAGGTTCTATGTGAATATCATCCATAAATCAAGTCCACTCTCTCCAAGGACATATAATTTTGTGAGTACATAACCCCATCCATATTTTCTGTTTTTCACATTTTTCTGCTGGCTTGGAGGTGATTCTGTGGTATGGTTATGATACTGACCATCAGTTAGTAACTTGTACAATACATTTATCTATGCTCCTGACAAATTTGCCATCAGTAAGCATTTGTGTTTGGTTTCTCTGTCCTTAGAGCTGGTTTAATGAAGGAGCCTTTGTCTCTAGCTGACTATCCTCAGCATCAAGTCCACACACTTTGCAAGAGAAAGACTTTGGACCATACAGAGGTCTGGTGCTATTGGCTACCAGAAGCTATGCTCGATGGGTTATGATACACCATAATCTATACTAAATAATGTATACTACAGATAAAGTGTATCAAAATCATAGTGTCTGTCTCTAAAAAGAGCAAAAAATATGCCCATCTCTACCCTAGACAGTTCATACAAAGCACTTAGATTTGAGTTTTACATTCATAAGCAATGAGGAAACATTGGACCAGGAAGGTTTCTTCTAGGGTCTTATCCTAATGTTTATGCTCAATTAATGACATCATCCTAGTTAACCTTAAGTAGAAACACCACTTCTAATACTGATATTTGTGACAAAGGTTATGGCTTAGAGGTAAAATGTTAGAACACTTGGTTGTGGAACTACTTTAGGTTGTAAAATTTCTGGAACTGAGACCTCACTCAGAAAGGTAGAAACCTAAGGAACCGGCCTTTAGTTCCTGCACCATCTGCCTTTTTGTCCACAAAGATACTGTAAGCAGCATAAAGTTTCTGCTGACATATCCCAGAGCCATTCCTTCTACCAAGCTTTCCCTTCTATGATGAACTATATTCTCAAATTTTGCAGCTAAATCCTTCCTCACTAGCACAGTAAATAGGAGAGGTAAATACAAAGAGAGACAATAATAAATGCAGTGTGTGACCTGCTCGGGGAATATAGGATGGCATAGGTCTTCTGTGGTTGGTAATAAGAGTAAGGTCTCTAAATAAAAGACACATGACAATATGAACTGCCCTACCAATGAGAATTCACTGTGAGTACTTTTAATGCCAAGCACTTTCTACCTCACTTAACCCTTCTAATGATGTAAAGTAGATATATCTGCTATGCTTCATTTTTCTGATCAGAATGCAAAGCTTTGTCAAAAAGCCATATGTTCTAATAACCGGACCAGGCATTTTAGGTACAGAAAGTCTCTTTAAGGTAACTCTTACAATATGACTACTATATATCTATCCTTTAATATTGTCCTCCATTGATTTCTACCTCTGCCATTCATTTTCTCTTCCAGGTCCCCTATAAATGAACCAGAGCTGCCACAGGGCAACATATTGGCCACAGCAGAGGAGATACAGGTTAATTTACCTGTGTGGACTTGGGAAAGATCTGAAATTTCCACCTACATTTCTGAATTACTAAGACTTTCTTCTTCAGAATAGATTTCTGATACTATGAACTTAAACTTACATATTAAATGAGCAGAGATCAAATTAATGCCACAAATATCATGGATGGTTAGTTACACACTAAGACAAATTGAAATTAATTTCAAATGAGGCCTATGGAGACAAATCATTATCCTTCAGGGAAAGGAGCCTTTGTTCCCATAAGCAGAATCTCCTAAGGCTGAACCATACTGAATTTCACTGAATTTCAAGACCCTGCATATTTACTAGTCTGCTGTCAATTCATTGGAAACTCACTGATGCCTTTGACAATCACTTTGTTCTTTTGTGCTTAACACAATACTGCATTTTTCACGCACAAAACTTTATTCCTTATAAATTCTACTTGTTCCTAATCTGATTTTCTGGATTGTGTGATGGGATTAGACATGTAGGGCTTAGCCTAATAAATGACTCCTGTTTGAAATCATCTTGTTCTCTCACTTTGTTCATAATGCCCTCACACCAATCTTAAAGTCAAATTAAGAATTATTACTCTTCCTTGGACCATCTCTCCCGCTAGTGTCATTTTCTCTACGGTGGTGGTTCTCTACCTCGGGGCCATGAACCTTTGGGGGATTTACCTATCAGATATCCTGCATATCAGATATTTGCATTATAATTCATAATAGTAGCAAAATTTCAGTTACGAAGTAACAACAGAAATAATTTTATGGTTGGGGTCACCACAATATAAGGAGCTACATTAAAGGACCCCGACATTAGGGAAATTAAGAACCACCACTCTAGAGGAAGGTCTGCCTTCAGAAATGTCATGAAGAGTTGTCATGTGACTAACAGGTTGCTCATGAAAATAGTTTAAAATATTCACATTCATTTCCTTATTGCACAAATATTTCTTTCTTAAATGACTTTCCAGTTCCAAGGACAATAATTAAATGAGCTAAGACCTAGAAAGCAACTTCTCTAGCACAAAACAGTGGGTCGGGAGAAGAGGACAAATATATACAACAAAATAGCAGCCTTTGCTCTGACAAAATATTTTCAGATAAAAAACGCATGACACTAATACTTGAAGCAGCTTCTCAAGCGACCAATGGATCTTTCCTAATTTCTTACTTTGGTCCAGCTAAGGCTTTGAACATCTACCAGACCAATGTAATATGAAATCCTGTATGTAACCCAGGATTGAAATAAGATATAAAGAACATACTATTTGAGATTCAGGCACATGTAACTAAAATCTCTGAGAGATCATACAGGTATGGCTAAGATAACAATCAGGAAAGCATCAATACTGTCAAGCCATAGGACAAACATAATGGCTGACTACAGCTCCTGGGTAGCAGTTTAACTCTATTTGCTTAGATGCTATGAATATTTTCATAAACTTCTTTGCCCTAGAGCATCTCATAGATGGAAGAAGGTATGTATTTCCTTCCACCTCAAGGTGTTCTTCTCCCATGACATATGAATAAGAAAATCTAACTTGTATAAGATTTGAAGTATACTGTGCCAGAAAGGGAGAAAAAGTTAGATCTGACTTATTTTTACATTTATCATTTTAAAGAGGAAGGATTAAATCAAGCGACCAAGCTCTGATTCCTTTGTGTTATTTCTGTAGCCCCAATGCTGATTCCTTCACCAAAATTATCGAATTCTTTCTTCTTCTGAAGGAAAATGTAGATAGCATGTTGAATATGTTAAAAGTTCATGCTGAAGAATTCAGGACGGGATAACCTAGCATGTTTCCCATTGGCTAAGTGCAAAATATATTTTGTTGCTTATATAACAGGATGGGTCTTCCCCAGTACTGGGAGAGTAAAGCAAGTAAGTAGCTGCCCACATGAATGGATTCCGTGCATGGAGACAGTCAGGTAAGTCATGTCCTGTCTGCTACTGTCACTTGGCCATCACTGCCAGGTGTCTTTAGTGGAGGGTTCTCATTACTTCCCTCAGTAGGGACATAAGGCCTCTGTAAATTTTACTTGTTTCCTCACCAAAATCCAATGTTCTTTAGAATCCCCCTTTATTTTGTCTTTCTCCATGTTGTGGTTTGTGACCTTAGTACATGAGTCATGTGAAGAATGAGACTTTCTAAGAAATAACTGACAGGGAGAATGATCCCCCAACACCTTTTGCTCTCGTTCACAGGAGGGCAATCAGCTTTTTAAGGCAGAAGAAACAGAGGTTCCTTAACAGATGTCAACAGTCTGCAAAGCCTCTAAACATTTGTTAACCTGCTACACTGCTCCGTGCACATATATATCGTTGGATGGAAAACAGTCTCACAAGGTAGGGTGGGTAAGCCGCCATCAGAATATTATAAGAGAGGGATTCACATCAAAGTTTCTAAAGTATCTCAAAAGCCAGTTTTAAAAATAGAAAAAAAAAAATAAACAAAGTGCTTGTGCGAAAAACAGAATAAAGAAAAAAAAAAAAGAACAGACTTTAGGTAAAGCTTTTATTTTTTTCCCCCTTCCAGAGAAAGAGAGACACCCTGTGGATTTCAGAGAGAACCCAGCAATGTTCATTTATCTTTGGTGATGTACAGAGGAGAATATTACTGTTTAGGAAGTAGATCGCATAATAAGTCCCAAAGACCTATTAGAAAGTTAGGTAACCAGCACAGATCAGAAAAAAAAAAAAAAAAAAAAAAAAAAAAAAAAAAAAAAAAATNTGGGNNTTTNNAGNTTNGGGNAAAAAGNCCNGGGGGGGGGGGGGACACTTTTCCCATACTGTGTAGTGATGTGATGCAAAACATGAAAAAACTCTACAGTTAAAATTTGAAAGTCAAAAGCTATAAAAAGTCAGAGTTTTGTAAGGACTCATCTTCCCCCTATTGTCCAGGGCATGTTGCATCAAGATGCTGTAGCAGAGACCCACTTGGAAGCCGAATCAAGGCAACTGATTTCACCCACTGGAAGAGCAATTCAGATTCCTCTGCTCCTTTTGCCTGAGGAACTGCATGACAGCACCATTACGGGACGAAACAAGGTAAATATACTTGCAATCATGTCCCACGTTACGGATGTTTCTGTTTGATTTGAATCAACACTGTAGAGAATAGAACCTGGTTTGACTCTGATCTCATCTGACACATACAAAGATGCAGGAATCGAAAGCAATTTAGTTTGGAGCTCCCTCTAGTAGTGCCTGGGAATTGGTATAGAGGGAGGGAGAGCAACCTACAGCCTGAAGGGCAGAGAAGAGGAACAGACTTCAATGCCAGGCGCAGCTGAAAAGGAGCCATGTGCTCCTGAGACCTATTTTGGTATCTCATCTGCAGAGATCACAGGCGCTGCTCACTTTGTGATTTAAATACTGCCCCCAAAGACCCGCAAAGAAAGGCAAGTACATACAAGCCCTGGGCCCCCTGCCACTAGTTTCCAAGAAGCTGCATAACCTCAAATTATGCCAGGCTACTCAGCATCTTCCTTCCTCCCTGTTATTTGGGCCCAGAAAACCTCTACAAATACAGAGCAAAGGAAAATAAATGCACATAAACATCCTTGCATTTAGAAATGAGCACAGGAACAAAGAAATCATAAGGCTGGGAGAAACAGCCCAGTGGCTCCTATCCTAAATTAAAAGAGAAAGAGCAAAAGAAACAGAGGATTTAAAAGCTCACCCAGCTAGGATAATTTCAGTCATAAAACAGAGACCCCAGCTCCCCACCCTTAGTCAAGGGGGTTTACAAAATGTGCTACGACATTCTGTGTTGAGAGACAGAAAAACATTACTTTCTCTCTCTCTCTCTCTCTCTCTCTCTCTCTCTCTCTCTCTCTCATGCAGTAAGTTGGTGGGAGAAGGCACCAAGCCTATTGACCTGAATTTGATCTTAGGATCTAAATGGTGGAAGGAAAGAATTAACTCCCCCAAGTTTTCCTCTGACTTCTACATTGCACCATAGTATTCACAAAGCAAATAATAAATAAATAAATAAATAAATAAATAAATAAATATAAAATTAAAATATCTTATATAACTTCTAGATGTTCCTTAAGCATGGTCATTATATGTGAAGAATATTACAAAAAAATATTGGAAGGACTTGACAAATATAATGGCACTGATATATGGAAATAAGTTGGCTCTTTTAAGTAGTCATTCTAAATAGAAAGCTATTCTGGAGTCCATTATACTCTGGAAATTTCACCCCAGACACACTGACGTTGGAACTAGTATTTAAGCCACACACAAAAAAAATGGTTCTCTTTAAAGTCATGGGTTACATAAGTCAGAGTCCTATAGTGAAGAGAATGTAATACTGGTGCTCAAAAGGGAACATTTGAAAGATGGAAGGAACTCAAAAAAGTGTAGTCTGCAAAACTGTTCACTGCTACTGTCAGATTCATTATGAACTGATAAATTGTCACGCTGTTGGACATCACTGGTGGAGGGCATGTGGGATGTTGCTACCAGGCTGGCATAAGAACTGATAGATTGAGTAAGCTCAAACCTCAGGAATCTCAGAGATTTTAGAAAGGCAGTAGGGCCACTTCCTACCTGTCTGCGTACCACAATCACCAACTGAAAGGATCACAGGCACTCAGTCACATAGCAGCATTGTACCCCATGCTAATGAAGTATCCAGATCGCCTTAGCCTTCGACCAATGACCTTCCCTTCCTGGGTATTCTCACACCTTTTCCCCAATAGGTTCATACTGAATAAAATGTATGCACCTACATCCATCCCCAATAAGGCAATATAAATAATTGAGGATCATCTCAGAGAGTTGCTTCATTAAAGATAACCCTACCTAAGACTCCTATAGGAAGCTTTTCTCTTCTCCTGTCCCTCTGGTACTTGGGAATTGCTCCCAATCAAACTGGACCCTGCTTGTCTCAGGCTCTGCCTCCTCCTGCCTGCTTGGCATGTAGACACCCAAGGGGAAACATAGACTTGGGACGCCTGTTCCTTACTTCCTCTTCAGGTGGAACACTAGCAGTCCCTGTGCACCCAGAGAGGAGACCAGGAGTCAAAACGTTCAGAACAGTCAGACCCAGAGCTGACTCTTCCCCTTCTAGTCCAGTATGTAGCAGTATCTGATTCCCCAATGGGAAATACAGACTGCAGACTCTCCATTTCAGCCTTTGTTCTGCCTTCTCCAGGCCAATATCTAAATGCCCCTGTCAGAAAAGAAGAACACAGTACAAGACACTGGGAATCTTACTATGGAAGAAGAGTTGCTCTCTGCCTTTCAGATCATGTACATGGCAAGTAACCTCCAGACCCCTTGCCTGGAATGGAATAATCACTTTTAATTCTGTGAGGGTAGCAGGGAAGGGAACAGCAAACAACCCAAGAGTAAATATATTGCATCCTTAAGAACAGCTAGAGGGTAAACCATCTCCAACAAACATTATTAACACTTATTCCATGATATAAAGCCTGCCCTGGGAAAGAAAGGCCAACAGTCCAGCTCTGGGGAGCTCATTCATGCAGAGAAAATTCAACTGGAAATTTCACTAGGCTGACTCAGCTTCCCCAGTCAGTTTCTGACAGATGATATGAGCATACAATCTGTTGTGATATCAACCTATTGATAATTGTTCTATAACTTGGAACCCTTATCGAGAGAGAAACAACTCTGTCTGGGCACCCTCAATGAGAACTCTAGCTGACTGTCTCAACAAGACTTCTGAGGGATGTTGTAAGCTCCCTGTGTCTGCTGATTGTTCTTCTACTTGTAATCCTCTCCCCAGGGGGGACTCTATCATCTACCGGAGACTCTCTCTATTAGGAAATCCAGCTGAGTGCATTAAAAGGACTTTCCCATTCAGTTTTTGCTAGATAGTTGAAGGACAGGACCTTAATGCTTCACCATCTTTCAGTGACTACTTGTTCTTCTTTTACTTTGACTTGCTACATAGTTAATAAATTCTGTCATTAAAAACCCAAACTACAGGGAAATGGCTGAGAGAGACGACTCTATTGTTTAAGAGTACTTATGTTCTTACAGTGGGCTTGAGATCAATTCCTAGAAATCTAGGTAAAGTGACTTAAAACAAACCAGCTCCATGGAATCTGACACGCTCCTAAACTCAGCTGGGCTCTTCATTCACTTATACATACACATACGCACTCACTCGTATCATGTAAAATGACCAGTAGCAAAGTTGCTTTGGAATTCAGTGTGAACCATGCCAGTGTTCCCATGAGTCTCAGTTACCTTTCTCCCAGATTGCTCTGACTTTGGTTTTCCTCTGGGAGTTGCTGTGTTGGTTTTACTTTATTCACATAAACACATCTGTTATCTAAGCAGAACTGAGTTTTAGCTTGGGCACAAACATTTTCAATTTTAAGAAGAGCTGTGTATTCCCTTTAGTTCTAGGGGCCTTGACAATAGCCAACAACAATGGCTTTCCAGACATATTTTCCTTTTAAAATTTCTGGTTTTAGCAGGTCTTCATAGGCACTGGGGTGGTGAAAATAACTCACAGAAACTGAAGCCAAAATCACAGGACCTGCATGGGTCTGCACTAGCGTCTCTGCACATACATTATAGCTTTCAGTTTAGTACTTTTATGGGACGGTTGAGTGTGGGAATGAATGAATGTGTCTCTGATTCTTTTGTCTTCTCTTGGATTCCTTTGCTGCTGTTGTATTGCCTTTTCCTATTTTTGATGGGCCAGTTTTTGTTTTGTCTTATTATCTTACATCTCTCAGAGTAGATGAGATCAATAATCCAAGTCATATCTCTTGTTGTCAAGAATATAGAACAAAAAGAACATTCTTCCAATGCTAGTGGGAATGCAAACTTGCCAGCCACTATGGAAATCAGTTCCTCAAAAAGATGAGAATACATCTATCTCAAGATCATCTCTTGGGCATATACCCAAAGGACACTTCATCCTAACACAGGAATACTTGCTCAACTATGTTCATTGGGTCTCTATACATAATAGTTTGACATTGGAAATACCCTAAATCTCCCTCAGCAGAAGAATGTACGTTTACATAATGAAATATTGCTCAGCTCTTAAATGATGTTGTTTTTAAAATGGCATGAAATTTGTATGCAAATGGGACGACCTAGGAAAAGTTATTATGAATGATGTAACCCAGACCCAGAAAGATAAATATGGTACGTGTTCACTTATATTTGTATATTAGCCATTAAAATAAGTGATAACTAAACTATAGTCTGCAAACCAGACAAATTATGCATAGAGAAAGGGACTGGGGGTGGGACACATGACTCTCCATGGGAGGGGAAAATAGAAGAGATTTTATGAGTGGACTGTATCAGAGCATAGGGGAAGACTGAGAGAATCAAGTGTTAAGGAAGAGAGATGGGGTTTGGAGAGGGAGTGAGAGGAGAGAACTAGAATTGAAGGGCATTTGAAGGACAGCATGTAAACCTGGTGCAATAGAAAGTGCCTATAATATGCCAAAGTCATCCTAATAGTCTTCAAAGGATGAAGTTTCTGTGCTGGGACTTGGTTTCATCCAATTGAAATATTTGCGCCAGGGGTTCCATGGAAATCTCTAAACAACCCAGGATGTTGCCAAGACAATAGGTTGTTCTTCAGAAACTGACAGTGGAACACATTGCTGCAGACAGTTCAGATGAACATGGTCTTTAAAAATATATGTATATTATAATATAATGATTCTTCATGTTATTCTAATATATTCATAGATACCTTATAAAGTTATCCTCAGAGAGGCTTCCATCTGCAGCAAACAGGAACAAATACAGAGATGCACAGAAAAGCCGTATGTAGATGAGATGTTGCCCTCAAATCTCTCCTCTAGAAGCTCAGGGAACCCTATAGAAAAGAGACCAGCAGGGGTGAAGCTTGGAGGGCATAGGAGAAAGAGGATATCAGTGGAAAAATCCCCTCTAAAACAACTGAGGAAAGCTCGTATGAGCTTAAACAAACTGAAACAGCATAAACAGGACCTACATAAGTCTGCACCAGGTCTTCTGCATGCATACTATAGCTTTCATTTTAATATTTTCATGGGTTTCCTTAATGTACAAATGAGCAGGTCTGTGATTCTTGTGCCTTCTCTTGGGTTCTTTTATTTCTGTTAGCTTGTTTTGTCCAACTTCATTATGGTGGTTTTCATTTAATCTTATTTTTTATTTTGTTATGTTTTGTTGCTATCTCCTAGGAACCTGTTCTTATATAATAAGAGACAAATAAGAAGTAGATATTGGTGGGAGAGGATGTGGGGAAAACCTGGGGGAGCTGAGGAGGAAGGGAAATTGTTTTCATATTATATTGTGTGAGAAAAGAATCTATGTTTAATTTAAAAAGAGAGATTAAAACTACCACTTGGATAAACATTAAAAAGATAGGTAGATGAACACTGCAAAAAATTTAACTATGGCTTTTGTGGGTCATTCTTTTGTGGGTCATTCTTTTGTGGGTCTTGGCTATACAGTGCAGTTAGTATGGTGTCCTAGAATAATTGATACTACCAGCCTCTTCTATATGAGAATAGTCATTGCTAATGTTGGTCATCATAGATAAAGTGTGCTCTTGCCCAAATCCATTTGCAGTTGAATCTGTGGAATGGAGTGCCATATCAGAAGCACACACAACAGTCAGGGGCTTGAATTGGCTTCTAGGTCAGTTTGGTCACTTAATCTCTGAAAGTCTTAAACTCTAAATAAAGATTTTTTAAAGCCCTGTGCATTTTTACACTGCTCTATCTAAGCTGAATTGCACTATTATATAAAGACAACAATCATATTGACTGAAGAAACCCAGAAGTTCTTCATTTCCCCAATCACTGATGTCTCATTCAAAATCTCTAAAGAACTGCAAGGATGGAAATGGAGAGAAGTCTGAGGAAAAGAAGGTACAGCTACAGGCCCTAAGTCGGATCTAGCTCAAGGGGAGGCTCTATTACTGAGGCTATGGAGAGCTCACAAAGAAGGACCTGTCATGACTGCCCTCTGAAAGACCCAAAAAGCAGCTCAAAGAGTCAGAGGCAGATATTTACACCCAACAAATGGACAGAAGCTGCTGACTCCTGTGGTTGAATTAGGGGAAAGCTGGAAGAAGTTGAGGAGGAAGGCAACCCTGTAGGAAGACCACCAGTTTTAATTAACCTGGACTCCTGAGATCTCTAAGACACTAGACCACCAAACAGGTAGCATACACCCACTAATATGAGGCCCCCAAACACAGCAGCAAACAATAGGGTCTAGGTTTTGTCAGAGAATATGCACCCAACCTTCAAGAGGCTGGAGGCCCTAGGGAGTTTAGAGGTCTGGTAGGGTGGGGGTGGGGACATCCTCCTGGAGACAGGGGGGTGGGATGGAGGTATGGGATGTAGAACAGTCAGAGGGTGGACCAGGAAAGACATAAAATCTGGAGCTTAAAATAAATAAATAAATAAATAAATAAATAAATAAATAAATAAATAAGATTTTTTAAAAAAAGAATTAAAAATAAATCAAAATGACCCTGAGATACCACCTTATACCAATGACTAAGATCAAAACCACAGGTTTGAGAGGATGTGAAGAAAGGGGAACACTCCTCCATTGCTGGTGGGATTGCAAACTGATAGAACCACTCTGGAAATCAATCTGGAGGTTACTCAGAAAATTGGAAATAGATCTACCTGAACAACCAGCTATACCTCTCTTGGGAATATACTATGGCACTAGGGCAAGTGTTCCACTATGTTCATAGCTGCCTTATTTGTAAAAGACAGAAGCTGGAATAACCCAGATGTCCCACAACAGAAGAATGGATACAGAAAATGTAATTCATTTACACATGGAATACTACTCAGCTATTAAGAACAAGGACATCCTGAATTTTGCAGGCAAATGGATGGAACTAGAAAATATCATCCTGAATGAGATAACTCAGACCCAAAAGGATAAGCAATGGTATGTACTCATGAATAAGTAGATGTTAACCCCCCCCCCCAAAAAAAAGGCAAAGACTATCCAAAATATAGTTCACAGAACTCAATAAGGTCAACAAGCTGAAGTACCCTAGTGAGGATACCTCAGTCCCACTTAGGAGGGAATAGAAAGCAATCACAACTGAAAAGGAAGTGAGGGAAGGAGGGAGGGAAAGTGGACAGGGGCCAAGGGAGTCGGGGAAAGAAAAACCTGATCTGATATTGGGTAAGAGAAAAAGACAGAAGCCCTAAAGGCCAACAGAAGGAATGGAAACAGGCAACCTCAAGAGATAGGAAGTTGGGGAGACCCTCTAGAATGCGCCAGAGACCTGGGAGGTGAGCGACTCTCAGGATTCAAAGGGAGGGACCTTAGATGAAATGCCAGACAGTAGGGAGTGGGAACTAATAGAGCCCACCTCCAGCAGGAAGACAGGGCATCAAATGAGGGAGAGCAGGGCCATTTCACAGTCACAACACTGACCCATAATTGTCCCTGTCTAAAAGAACTACAGGGATGGGAATGGGGAGAATCTTGAGGAAAAGAACATCCAGTAACAGGCCCAAAGTAGGATCTACCTCGAGGGGAGGTCCCAAGGCCTGACACTATTACTGAGACAATGGAGTGCTCACAAAAAGGAACCTAGCATGACTGCGCTCTGTTAGATCCAACAAGCAGCTGAAAGAGTCAGATGCAGATATTTGTACCCAACCAAGGGACAGAGCCACTGACCTCTGCTGTTGAATTAGGAAAGGCTGAAAGAAGCTGAGCAGGAGAGCAACCCTGTAGGAAGACCAGCAGTCTCAATCAAACTGAGATCTCTCAAACGCTGGACCACCAAACAGGCAGCATATACCAGCAGATACAAAGCCCCCAACACATAGAGTAGAGGACTCCTTAGTCTGTGTTCATTCAGATATGATATACCTAACCCTCAAGAGACTGGGCACCCAGGGACTTTAGAGGTCAGGTGGGGTAGAGGGTGGGGATATCCACGTGGAGACAGGGCAGGGAGGGTGGCCAGGAGATATGGGATGTGCAACAGTTAGAGGATGGACAATGGGGTGAATAAAATAAGGAGTGTAAAAAATTAATTAATTGATTGATTGATTGATTAATTAATTAAAAGAAAGACAAAAAAAACAAATGGAACCATAAGACTTCTAGAGAACTGTTGCTAGGCTAACTTCTTCCAATATTAGTTTCCACAAATATCATATAGATTTTTTTTTAATTTTTATACCCATAATGCATAAAACTTAGCAGCAATGCTTTTATAGAAACAGTGGAAGTGGCATAATAAGCTCACCATCCCATAGTGTCTGCAACATAATTGTGTTCATTTCTCTTTGTGTATTTTAGTAATGAGAGCATAATTGTCAGTGCTTATAATACATATAATCTCATTACTGTCACTCCCATTAGTATGCTTTCACTTTGGCCTACACACAGGGTGCTCCACATTCTCTCTCATTGACATACAGAAGCATCCCTCCTCTCCTACACTCAGACTTCAGCCTAATTCCTGACAGTTGCCATGGTTAATCACTGGGCAAGGCTGCCTGCCTTGTTTTTAATATGTTTAATTTACCATTCTTGACATGATGCCAAAAAGTCAGTGCTGCATTGGTGTTAAATTGCCATGACCACATCACAGCACTTTACTATGTTAGTGGAGACTTCAGTTGGAACAGAAACTAATTCAGACAAGCAATGCAACTGTTTGGGAGAAGTAATAACATTAGACACAGCTATGACTTATGACTGTCACCAGTCAAAAAATAAAAATGGCACAGACATGGCTCACTCAACCCCTAGATGCTTTTCATTTCTAGTATTACTTATTTAAATATCTAAAGAACTCAAAAGATAAAGCTTTATGAACATCCTCCTAATTATCTATATTCTCACAGCAATATATAAACATGGTTTTAAAAGTCAAATCATACTAATAAGCTTGTAAGTTCCAAGAATGACTAGTATCTTCCACCCTCATTAACCTTCAGCTTCTCCCTAGACATAATGTCTACAACTCTTCTCAATTAACTCCTACAAAATTCTACAAATACCTGAATAAGGTATTAATTTTAAATTCATTTATTTCATTCAGAAGATTCTCTAGAATTTGTGGATTATTTTATTTCTATATAAATTGCTACCCTTACATTTATTATGAACTTTCTAGTTGTTAAAGGACCCAAGGAGCTGAAGGGGTTTGCAGTCCCATAGGAGGAACAACAATATGAACAAACCAGTATCCCCAGAGCTTCCAGGGCCTAAATAAAACACCAACCAAAGAGTACACATGGAGGGACTCAAGATTCCAGCCACATATGTAGCAGAGAATGACCTTGTGGGATTTCAATGAGAGGAGAGGCTCTTGACCTTGTGAAGGCTCTATGCCCCAGGGTAGGGAAATACCAGGACAGGGAAGCAGGAGTGGGTAGGTTAGTGAACAGAGGGAGTGGGGATGGGATGAGAGGATTGGAGGGGAAATGAGGAAAGGGGATATAATTTGAAATGTAAATAAAGAAAATATCTAATAAAAAAGACATTACAAAAATGAATTTGACTGTCACTCACTACCTTGCTAATTCTCCTATAAACTAATAACACAGATATTGTAGTTCTTTTCTAGCTAGGAATCTCTATCAGCAGTCTCAGATCTTCCTTTATGGTCTTATAAACATATTATCTCACACATATTTAGTTAATTATTCCTTTCTAGATCATCTCCTGTTTCAACTATTATAGATCTTCTCATTTTAAAATATCTATAGTTCTTTGTTGTCTTATGGGCAGAGAATGAAATAAATGTACCTTCCCTCTACTATTCTATTTAGCATTCTATAAACCACATCCTTATCTACCAAACCAGAAGTCATGGAATATCTCTTAATTTCTCTTTTAATCTGTATGTCATAACACAGATCAGTCAATACTCTTTGCCTATCTACGTATAAGTCTGCCCAAAATTCGCCCTACTTTTGCCCTATCTATGCAATCCTCCTAGTTCAAAGTTTTGTTAGTTTGCAGGTTTGCTTACTAAGAAAGTCACCTAAGCCGGGCGTGGTGGCGCACGCCTTTAATCCCAGCACTCGGGAGGCAGAGGCAGGTGGATTTCTGAGTTCGAGGCCAGCCTGGTCTACAAAGT
>NC_034591.1:125467856-125504600 GCF_900095145.1 Mus pahari | reverse complement strand
AAACCAAGAAGAAGGAAGACCAACGTGTGGATATTTCATTCATCCTTAGAATAGGGTACAAAATACGCATGAAAGGAGTTACAGAGACAAAGTTTGGAGCTAAGATGAAAGGATGGACTATCCAGAGACTACCTGACCCGCGGATCCATCCCATCATCAGCCACCAAACCCAGATACTATTGTACATCCCAGCAAGATGTTGCTGAAGGGATCCTGATATTGCAGTCTCTTGTGAGGCTATGCCAGTGCCTGGCAAACACAGAAGTGGATGCTCACAGTCAGATATTGGATGGAACACAGGGTCCCCAATGGAGAAGCTAGAGAAAGTACCCAAAGAGCTGTAGGGGGCTCCAACCCTGTAGGTGCAACAACAATATGAACTAACTAGTACCCCCAGAGCTCGTGTCTCTAGCTGCATATGTAGCAGAGATAGCCTATTTGGCCATCATTGGGAAGAGAGTCCCCTTGGTCTTGCAACCTATATATGCCCCAGTACAGGGGAATGCTAGGGCCATGAAGTGGGAGTGGGTGGGTAGGGGAGCAGGGGCAGGGGGAGGGTATAGGGAACTTTCGGGGTAGCATTTGAAATGTCAATAAAAAAAATCTAATAAAATATTGGTGACAAAAAAGGAGAAAAGAAGAAGAAGAAGAAGAAGAAGAAGAAGAAGAAGAAGAAGAAGAAGAAGAAGAAGAAGAAGAAGAAGAAGAAGAAGAAGAAGAAGAATGAGGATTTTCTATCTAATTGGTTATGGCTTTTAAGTTGCTTCCATAAGACATGGATGAAGACTATTTGAGTCTCTAAAGAGAACAAAAGTGTGTTTTGTTTCATGATCAAATATTATTACAACTTTCACATGTGTCTGTTAACCATTCTTTTTGTAACTCCCAATAAAATCCCCATGTGTTCTCCAACTCCATATCACATTGTGATTAATTCTAGGAGCAGAAGGATTATAGGTGACTTGGGCATTTAAGAGCAAGTATATGATTCTCCTACTTTTTCTCCAAATATCAAAGCAATTATAGGAGAATGGAGAGTATGAATTCCTGAGTTAGCACATAGAAGAGAGATGCCTTAAAGAACTATTGCAGTTGTTCTAAAAGAGCAAAACAAAAAAGAACTTTTTCTATGGTTAAGTCACAAAGATTTAGGACTTGCTTATTGTTGCAACGAGGATTACTGTCAATGAGGTATTTTTTAGTTATATATAAAACAGAATTCAAAAGTAGATACCTATCAAAAAATCCTACTGACATGGAATGTGATCCATTTCCTAACAATTGAGATGCTTAATCAGAAAAGAGTAGTAGTATCGTCAAGAACAGAATAAAAACTGCTTCTCTGGTTTTAAAAATCTTTTGGTACAGCAAAGTACCATGAAAACAACATTCAAAGTTTAGACTATTCTATTATTGTATTATTTTCATGTAATGTTAATTCTATAATAAGAAAGTGAATCCTATAGATAGATACATAAGCGCCCCCCCCCCCAAATCCCTCTGTTTGAAAAAATGTCTAACAAAGCTGGTATTTCTGAAATATTTTATAGCAATGTAAAGAGAAGATGGGAAAGTATGGAACAAGGTATTGAGGGAAGACTGACCAAGAATATCAAACAAATTACCATGTTACATATGAGAAAACAGGCAGGCATTTGGGAACAGTGGGACCTTAAATTTGATTGAAGTGTGTATATTAAGTGGTATTAAAATAATTAAATTAATTATTTAAAGTTTCATGAACACCAACTGATCTCAGATTTTACTTTGTTATTAGTCTAAATCATTCAAAGTATTTTTGCAGCAGAAGCAAAAAGAATATAGCTCAGTATAGATGCTATAGCACTATGTCCATTTTGATAATTGAATATTTAACAAGCAACAAAAACTGAGAATCAATAGTCCTTCAACAATCCTTTATAAAAACCCATTACATAGATCAGTAAATTTATCTAACACTTTTGTTTACTAAGCAGTCCATCAAAACCACTCACCAAGAATGAGCTTCAAATGAAAATAAATTATAGCCTTAAGCAACAAAATAAATTCCAAACAAGTCTACTAAAAGTGATTTTAGTGGTACATTTGTGTTCTGGTTTACTTCTTCCTTCTAGGACAGTGGTTCTCAACCTGTGGGTCACAACCCAGTTGGAGATGAATAACCTTTTCACAGTGGTCATCTAAGACTATCAGAAAACACAGTTATTTATATTATGATTCATAACTAGCAAAATTACTATTATATGAAGTAGCAAAAAACAATTTTATAGTTGGTGGTCACCACAATATGAGGAACTGCATTAAAGGGTCACAACATTAGGAAAGCTGAGAACCAGTGCTCTATGACATGAGATTCACATAGACTGGCATCCTTCCTCTCTTTGTTCACTATTGTATTCTTGTCACATAGAATCAATACTGTGACATAATTAGAAGAAAGGTGACCAATAATAATCTGCTGAATACCAAACTCATTCTTTCTTCTCCCCATTCACTTCATCCTTCTACTTTTCCCTTGGAACTATGCCTCATGCTTCGAACCTTATAATTTTCTTGTAGAATTTTATTTGAAAGTAATTGATGGACATAAAAGTGATAAAATAGCTGAAAGAACTCCTAATTCCATTTCAAGAAGACTTCTGCAATTCTTAAAGAATATTTCCTTCCCCTGTAGATCAAAAAGGACAAAAATTTGGGTGAGTAGGAAAGACAGAGGAGGATATGGAAGAGTTAGGGGTAAATATGAGCAAAATGCATTCTGTGTGAAGATCTAATAAATAATGGCATTTTTTCCTGTCTACATATATACGTGTTGCTATATCATTATTTTTATAAGGTGCATGAGTTAAATTGAAAATTCATTCCTAAATATTATACTTTGTTCATTTATGAAATAAAGTTGGAGTTTAATAAGAAAAGGGTTCAATATAGGTTTACAAACAGGATTTAAGGGGAAAGAAGGTTTCATCCCAACAATAGAAAATCTAAGACTAGATTTTCAACACCCATCAACACCCAAAGCTGATATTCTAGTTAAACTACTTCTTGAACGTACATAAAACTATTTAGTACAATAGTACATCTATGTATATCGTACATTAAATTATCTTCCCCTAGCATATAAGCAAGTAAAAAAACTTAATGATTTCAAATCATATTACATAAATCCAACAATAATGAAACACAATATGCATATTAAGACTATACAGAAGTGGATGCTCACAGTCAGCTATAGGATGGAACACAGGGCCCCCAATGNAGGAGCTAGCGAAAGTATCCACGGAGCTGAAGGGGGCTGCAACCCTATAGGTGGAACAACAATATGAACTAACCAGTACCCCCAGAGCTTGGGTCTCTAGCTACATATGAGCAGAAGATGGCCTAGTTGGCAATCATTGAGAAGAGAGGCTCCTTGGTCTTGCAAACTTTATATTCCCGAGTACAGGGGAATGTCAGGGCCAAGAAGTCGAGTGTGTGGGTAGGGGAGCAGGGCGGTGGGGGAGGGTATAGAGGACTTTTGGGATAGCATTTGAAATGTAAATGAAGAAAATAGCTAATAAAATTATTGAAGAAAGACAATACATTCAATAAATGTTTTTAAAACATATCTGTGTTATTGGAAATACACCATTGTATCATAAACTCTTCTCTTCCATATGACTATCTACTTCCACAATTGGTTTATTCATCTACTATCCTCCATGAAACCAACAATCCACCCACCTGTGCCCCTCTTCTCGCTCCAGGTCCATTAAATTTGGGGGTTTAAACAACTCTCAAGAAACAATAGGCACGTTTAAGTGTCCCAGAGTTTTACTTCAAATATTATTCTTCAATTTCTACATGTCTGGCTGCCTTAGGGAACAACAAAGGGAAACTGGTAAACAGAAGTGATATCTACACTTCAAATTTATTCATGGCAGGAAAGATGCGGAAGCAATGGATGTGCCCAACAGTGGAAGATTTGATAAAGTATTGGGAAGAACAAGGATTATTTTGGCAGAGTAAGAAGGATAAGTTTGAATAGAAAAACAAATATTGCATGATCTTGTTTACACATGGAGATAAAGTGAAAAAGTAAAATGCAAAGACTGAATGCACAGTAAAAACATAATGGTCATTAACAGCTATTATGGGGGGAAGGAGCACAGAGTAGGGAAGAGGGGGAGATGTCGATGAAAAAAGAAAACCAACAGTGTATAAGTGAATTCTGGAGGGGCATGTAGGGCAATGTCATCCTAGGTTTGAACAATGTATTATTGTGTACTTGAAATATCCTGAAAGCACATATCTTGAGAGTTCTCCCACACCACCACTCCCAGGAAGGTTACTGAGGTAAGGAAAACCTTAGAGAAAACAGGACCTTAAGAAATTGAAGGAATGGGAAAAAAATGTTTAAAAAGACAGGCAAATCATGAATCAGAAGCAGTATTTAAAAGTACAAGGTCCAAGAATTTTCAAAAGCTAAAAGAGATCCTAAAATTCACAGATTTCTTTTTAGTAAAAAATTGTAAATTGAATACAGAAAAATAAAGTGAAATGCACCATAGTTGTTGTGTTTATAAAAAGATAAGGGAGAGCCAATATGTTTGGTGGGTGTACAGTCAGATACGGGAAAGGGGTGCCTCTGCAGGCCCATGCTGAGGCATACCCTCCTCCTGAGGGACCAGACTCATGAACATGAAGGTATAATATAGAATAGAGTTTATTTAGGGCATGGGAGGGGAGTTGAGAGGGTAGTAGAAACAGAGAAAGGCAGAGAGAGAGGAAAGAGAGAGAGAGAGAGAGAGAGAGAGAGAGAGAGAGAGAGAGAGAGAGAGAGAGAGACCAGACATGAGCATGTGGAAAGAGAGGAAGAAGGGGAACAGGGAGAGAGGGGAAGGTGCAAGAGGACAGAGTGGGAGCAAGAAGGCAAGAGCAAGAGAGAGCAGAGGGAGCAGGCAGCTCCTGCTATAGTGAGTCAGGCATACCTGGCTGTTGCCAGGTAACTGTGGGTCGGAGCTTAGACAAAATGCTAACAATAATAAATATGTTGAAAATCTAAAACAGAAAATAAAAATCTTCAAAAGCAATGGACAGGTCTTAGGTCTTAGGGGATTTGCAAGTTAACTTCTTAGAGGTCTCTCTCTCTCTCTCTCTCTCTCTCTCTCTCTCTCAAAGACTTGGATTTCCTAAGATGCAAAGAAGAAGGATCTTTGTACCATCTCTATTCTGTACAGAATTTCATGGTAAATAATGACACTCTCTATACCTGAGGGGCATAGGATGACTTTGAACTAGCAATTATATTTCAAAGTCTAGATCTAGTACACAGCATGTCTGTGTAAGACAGGAAACTGAAAAATAACAACCATCTCAAATCCCTAGCGCCCGCATGTCACTTGAATTGAATTTTCTCCCTTTCTCCAATACTCCATACCTGCATCTTTCCCATCTGCTCTATTTCCTTCGGAGGAAACGGCTTCTAAAGGCAGCAGTGGGTGGGCATCTCTGGCTTTGAGAACCAGTCTGTCATCTAGAAAAGTGGAGTTAATTACTTACATGAAGTGTTGACTGAAAAACCAAGGGAATCTACTTTTGATGGTGCTAATACATCCGCTTGATTGTAACAAGGTTTTGTTGGTCCCTTGATGAGACACTGTATAATACACAAAAAGCAAATTTCATGCTTAAAATGTCAAAATAGCAGCCCACCAAAGGAGTTATGACATCTTAATGAGCTATTTCAGGAAGCTCATTGCTTTGGCGGTACTAAGGACTGCATTTTTATTCAATGTTTAGTTCTTCATGCTCAAAATAGAAGGATTTGATTCTATTTGTAGTTTTAGTTGACAGTGTACAGTCTTTTCTTTTTTTTCAGCCTGAAAACAAAACAAGAACTTTGACATTCTTTATTTAGCTTACCTTTACCCCAACTCTTCTCTAATAAGTGTGAACACTTCATATGGAAGTATTCAGTGCTCACTTTCATGCAAGAAAACCACCTCATCCTTCCATTATCTGCAGCAAGTATGATCAACAGAGGACACAGGTTCACTTGTTGCACTTCCTCCTCCTGGTCCCCCAACTAATAAAGTAGCTATATATAAAAATTGGTCCTTGGAAAGTTGAGCAGAATGTACTTTCTTTGGATTACAAAAGGGGAAAGGAAATAACTCTTATTTAGTAGTTCACAGTAGACAGATAATATCTCTTTCCCTGCATCTTTCTACTTGGTATGTAATGGGACTTATATTAAATGGGAAAAGGGTTTTATGGATATAATCAAAGTTATGAATTTTAAATAACAGAGGTCACTGGTTCTAGTGTAATAACACGGACTGTCAGCACATAAGGAGAAAGATGAAAAGTTTTTTAGTAATCTTCCATGCTCCTGTTTTGGCAGAATTAAGACTATGAAAATGGCTATACTACCAAAATCAAACTTGAAATTCAATGTAACCTTCATCAAAATTCCAAAAACATTCTTTACATAACTAGCAAAAAGCCATTGTCCTGCCTAGTGTTATGTCAGCTTGACATAAGCTAGAGTCATTTTTGAAGAGAGACTCTCAGTTGAGAAAATTCTTCTACTAGATTGGTCTGTGGGCAAGGCTATAGTATTCATTCTTGACTGATGGGTAATGTGGAAGGGGCCAGATCACAGCATGTAGTGCTTGCATACTATAAGAAACCAGGCTGAGCGAAATATTAAAAGTAAGCCAATAAGCAGTACTCCTTTAGGCTCTATGGCCCTTTCATCAGCTCCTGTCTCCAGGTTCCTGCCTTGTTTGTGTTCCTGACTTTACTATAGTTGATAATGAACTATGATATAGAAGAATAAGAAAAATAACCCTTTTCCTTCCTAAGTTAATTTTGGTCATGGAATTTCATCATGCAAATTAAAAGCTTAACCACAACAACAATCCTCAAAATCATATGGAAACACAAAGAACCACCAATAGCCAAAGTAATTATGAGAAACAACAGTCAGAGTCAACACATTACCCACCTCAATCTATACTACAGAACCATGATAAAGACAGCCAGCATAGGACTGACAGAAAACAAGCAGGCAGACCATTAGAATGTAACAGACACTCCATGCTAAAACCACACAGTTATAGACATCTAATTTTTAACCAGGACATCAAAAACATGGACTGGAAAAAATAATCTTTTCAACAAGTATATTCTGGAAAAAAATGAATAACCACCTGCAGAATAAGATTAGATTCATATATATCACCTCACACAAATGTTAATTCAATCTGTGTCCAATACCTTAATTTAAAACAAGATAAAGGGATACACTTTAGGATGTAGGCATAGGCAGTAAGAACTCTAACAGAGGAAATAGGCACAAACACTGTATGAATGGGATCACATGAAATTAAAAGGCTTCTACACAGAATAAAGAACATATGAACAGAGTAAATAGCCTACAAAATGGAAGAAAAATATTTTCCAGTTATACTTTACATAAAGTAATAACAGCAAAACTATGTAAGGATCTGCAAATGCTGAATACCAGAAAACAAAACTGCCAATCAACAAATGAGACTTTTCCCTTAAAAAACAAAAAAAAGGAAATGGGCAGTAAGTATGTTAAGGATGTTCCACCAATTCTATCCATATTAGAAAAGATGGGGGAGGTAATTTGGAACTCATTAATATCTAAGTAGGAATAGAAGCGCTGCATGTTTTTTATTCTAAAAATCATTGAAAATACTTTGTAAAACATTGGAAAATGGATGGGCTGAATTACCAGACAGAAAGATAGCAGCTGTAGTTGGAACATATAAAACAACTTTGACATGATTCTGACTGGGAACAGAACAGTTCCACAACTTGCCTAATCTACTTCTCTAATGAGCCTGCCTTCATCACATCAGGGCAAAAGCCTTTTAAGAATTCCAATTTGTCTACTTGGAAGCCATCTCTCAGTTTCCACAACATTTTATTATTTTTGCCAATTGACCATCATTTCAAACAAGTCTGTGAAAAACTATATTTTGTTATTACTTAATGGCAAACAAATTTAGAGGCCAAAAGAAAAAAAGAAAATGAAAATGAAAATTACTTTGAGAATTTATCTCACCTTTCTAAGAATAGCAACTATTAATAAAACTAAATAATTCTGGGTATAGTGGTGCACACCTTTAATCCAGCACTAGGGAGGTGGAGGCAGGCAGATCTCTGTGATTTCTAGGCTAGCCTGGTCTACATAGTGAATTCTATGACAGCCAGGGATCATTCATTCATTCATTCAGCAAATATTTCAAGGGTTTCCACTAATCACTACCAGTCAGTAAGGAATTAACCATGAAAAATATGGTATAGTAAGATTATATCAGATGGTAATCAGCATTCTGAATGCCTAATGTTTTGTTAGTATATCTTTTAATTATGTCCCTGGGTTGCTATTGAGTTATTTTTATTTCTAACTGAATTATTGTAAATGTCCCCATCCTCAGCATCACAGCTGAAGTTCTCCCACTTAATTTTACGCCTAGGGGCCCAATTTTTCAGTGCTATAGGATTTTAAAATGTATATAGTATACCTTATCATAGTTACCTTTAAATATCTTCTCTTTCACTTCATCTCAACTCCAGGCCTAATTCTTTTAAATTTATGAATGGCAAAGTAAAAACAAATATTAATATATAAGCTTCAAATCTTCAATAAATCATAATGAAGTCCTGAATCACAAGCAAACATCAGCTCATAGACTTATGCCCATGCAACAAAACATTGGACAGAGTTTTCTTCTTTAAAAAGAAGTAAAAATCTGTTCAGTAGCTGTGGATAAGCATCTTTAAAGTAGAACACAGGAACATGTAGCAAATAATTATACCCATACAACAACATAGACTATGTCTAAAATGAATGCAAGTTAATGGAAGGTTTCCCAGAGAATGTGGCATAGAATCTCAAGTTTCATAATGGCCACCATAGGCATAGAGAGGAGAGTTCATGTAAGAAATCACCAAAAAAGGGAAGACTAGCATGACAAAAGAAGAGGTAGAAAAAAATTAAGGTCCTACGCTAGTTTAATTTTTATTGTTGTGATAAAATAACCTGACAAAATCAACTTAAGAAAAAAAATTGTTGTAGCTTACTATTCCATATTTACTCTCACCTCATTTTCCCCACTTTTATAAAGTTCAAGACCCCCTGTTTTGAACAATGGTGAAACCCACAGTAGGAAGGTCTTCCCGCTTTAATTAATGTAATCAAGATAGTCTACCACAAACATTCTCAGAAGCCTTTCCCTCAGTGTATCAAGTTAACAGTTAAAACTATCAACCACAGGTACACTTAGTAATAATGAATAAGTAAATTTTACTGTTGAAAATTGATGCTGAACACTACTCTACATTTTTATTTGGCAATTCTCATGCCATAAAAATTAGACAAGAAAGTGGAAATGAGGGGAAATAGAGGGTGGCTTGTAATGGATATAATTAAAATGTATTATACCCATGCCAAAGTAACTGGCCTAAGTTATTTGAAAAATAATATACAAAAAAAAAAATCTGATTTTGAGTAAGAACACTTTAAACCCTGCCTCCACTGCAAAGGTATACTCTCCATTCTGACCTTCTCCAAAGCAGAACAAACTTCACCCTCAGCCTGGTGGGCTTTGCCTTGTCACAAGTGTTACGTGAAGTCACATTTTCTGTAGGACTAATTTGCAGAGCAAACTTCACCTGAAACTGAAGGGTTTTTTTTGCCTTACCACAAGGGCAACTTGCTATTGTGGGTGGCATACACAATAGCAAACCTGTTCAATGCTAGGATCAATTCTATATTGCTTACTCCAATGCTGTTCCCTCAATATCTTTAGGAAAAAACTAATATTAATCTCCCAAATTTTTTATTGTGACTACTGGACTTAGTATCTTATCCAGGATGATTTACACAAATACTCTTATAATTTTAAGGGCCTATTAAATATATGTGGGGGAAAAATAATGATGTAAATAAAAGAATAAGCTACTTTTTTATTGGGCCGGGCGTGGTGGTGCACGCCTTTAATCCCAGAACTCAGGAGGCAGAGGCAGGTGGATTTCTGAGTTCGAGGCCAGCCTGGTCTACAGAGTGAGTTCCAGGGGACAGCCAGGGCTATACAGAGAAATCCTGTCTTAAAACAAAGACAAAAAAAAAAAAAAAAAAGATACTTTTTAACTGTATGAAATCCTGGTTGTATCCCAGTAAATGATAAAAATGAACTCTCAAAGAAAGGGCTCTTTTATTTATTTTCTTTAATCATAAACAGTCTGGGCTGTTGATATGGTTTAGTAGGTACAGGCACATTCAATACAAACCTGTCAGTCTGCATTCAAATTCCAGGACTAGGAGAAAAGTAGAAGTGAGGCAGAGGAGGTCCTCTGAACTCTACTTGCATGCCTTGGCCTGTGAGCACCGACAAATATCACTTGCTCACACACACACACACACACACACACACACACACACACACACACGGTTATAATAATAAACAAATAAAGATTCTAAAAGTTTTGTGAGCAACCTTACTTTAAAAAGAAAGAATACACAGAAATCATCACTCTGTAGACCAGGCTGGCCCCGAACTCAGAAATCCACCTGCCTCTGCCTGGCAATTTCTGTTGTAAGACATGGAATTGACAGCCTTCATCTCAAGACATCTCACTTATAAGCCCTATCTACAGCACAGATTCACAGCCAAACTGCATGCTTCTTCTATCTAATTTCAGCACCAGCTCTCCCTGTAATGCAAATCTATGCTCTGGATCACCCTTGAGTCCCATTTAGGAAGCTATTTTGGCACTTCCTTAAAAGATGAATTGCCCCTGACTTGGTAAATGTCAATAGTTTTAGAAACAGCCATTAAGGCTTGGGTGGGAAAACTTCTCAGTATAAAGATCTGCCAGTGATAGTCCGTAATAGATGATCTGCTACGAGGACTGGCCATCATTTCAGCAGGAATGCTCACCTGGGACCCATGGCGAAGCTGAGTAGAAGGGGAATAAAGGAGAAGAGGAGAGAAACAGACAAAGAAAAGGGTGGGGGTTAAGAACAGCTGAAAAAAAAAAGCTAAAGGCAGAACTTTCTTGCAAATATTTGAAAACAATTTAATAAGATGAACACTAAACAAATGGTTGGTCATTTTCAGATCTCTTAGCCTTCCTTAATAGACCAAAGGTTGAAAAGACTCACCGCAAAAACTTGGTTTACATGCAGAAAATATCTATCAATCTAATATCATACATTTGAGTTTCTTTACTTAGTGACTGCTTGGGAAATCCAGCAAATCACACATACCTTTTCTTAAATCCGCTTGGCTTTTATCCCTCTGAGATTCTTTGAATTTAAAGCAAGATGTTTCTTTTGTTGGAAAATCTATTGGGGCTGGAAAGAGAGCTCAGTGATTAAGAGCACTGACTGTTCTTCCATAGGTCCTGAGTTCAATTCCCAGGAACCACATGGTGGCTCACAACCATCTGTAATGGGATCTGATGCCCTCTTCTGGTGTGTCTGAGGACAGCTACTATATATATATGTAAATAAATAAACCTTAAAAAAAAATTACATTTATGGGCTGGAGAAATGGCTCAGCAGTTTAGAGCACTGACTGCTCTTCCAGAAGTCCTGAATTCAATTCCCAGCAACCACATGGTGGCTCATAACCATCTGTAACGTGATCTGATGCCCTATCTATTCTGATATGTCTGAGGACAACAACAGTGTATTCATACATAAAAATAATGAATAAATCATTTTTAAAAAAGAAAATCTATTAAAGAGGTCCCACGAAATAAATAAAATGATCTTAATTATACTTATCCAAAGAAGACTGCTATGATTCTGTATATATTAAAACTAGAGAAATAGTCAGGAAACATTAAATCGTGGTTTTCACTCAGAAAATTCTAGACAATTCAGTAATCATTTTCAATACAATATTCAGAAGGCTGTTTTCCAACCAGACTAATTAGATGAACTTCTAAGAAAAGTTGAAACAAGACTAAACCCCAAATTCCATCCTTGAAAATCATTTGGGTGCAGGTAGAATAATGCAATAATAAGCTCTATCAGAATAAACAGTGGAATTCATAATGGCTTAACAACAAAATTCAGTATTTTCTGATTCTGATGAGTGATGTTTGCTTCCTACTGTGACAAGAAGAAAAAGGACCAATTTATGCTTATCAAATTAATAATAAATACATTACTGAGGACTATAAAAAGCACAGATGTATATCTGTACACATACTTGTATATGGTGTGTGTGTGTGTGTGTGTGTGTGTGTGAGAGAGAGAGAGAGAGAGAGAGAGAGAGAGAGAGAGGTGAATTTGTGCATTCTAGTTTGAGCTTCAAGAAAAGAGGAGGAAAATACCCAACATGGATTTAAAAAAAGTTTTCTTCATGTGGTAATATCGTATGTTTCTATGTTTATGAAAACCAGTATAAGGGCCAGTTAGATGGTTCAGTGGTTAAGAGCACTATTGTTCTTGCAGTCATTACAGGTTTGTTTCCTCTCACCCATCTGATGCTCTCTTCTGGCCTCTTCAGGCACTGTATACCCATGGGACACATAACACCCATCCACACAATATAAAATTAAATAACTCTTTTGAAAGTTTGTATGTATCAGCATCCCCAAACCATTCAGTTTATATGATGGTAGAGTTGCAATTTGTCCAGTTTATTTATTTTTTTTTTTTAAAGATTTATTTATTTATTATATGTAAGAACACTGTAGCTGTCTTCAGACACTCCAGAAGAGGGAGTCAGATCTTGTTAAGGATGGTTGTGAGCCACCATGTGGTTGCTGGGATTTGAACTCTGCACCTTTGGAAGAGCAGTCGGGTGCTCTTACCTGCTGAGCCATCTTACCAGCCCTTTGTCCAGTTTATAAGCAAGATGTGCTTGATGTCGAAGGCCAAGGAATAAAAGGAAAAGTAGTGTTCATTCCAAGGAGTCCCCAAAAGATCCTGCACATTATTTCCAAAGAAAGTTCCATTTGAAGCAGCAGAGTCCAAACAGAAGGACAATTCAGTGAGCATGGTGCTTCCTGAGCTAGATAACTTATCAGGTGAGAACGTTTTTCAATACTTCAGGATTTCCTGTTGTCTCTTATATTTTGGAGACGCCATAATACAGTAGTCAAACGTCTGAAAGTTCAGAGCAGCCCTAAGTGTAAGCTGAGCCAATCAGGCTAATTGCTTCCATTATTTCAGGAAGCTGCTTCATTACTCATATTTAGTTTACTCATCGAGGAAACAGCCTCTTGTCTTGTCTGCTGTATTTGTTATCAAATGAACAAAATCAGGCACATAAGTGCTACCCACTGTGGGTGTGGTAGATTATTTATTATTATTATTATAACTTTATTAAAAACTTTGTGTTCAACAAAATTGTCAATAAATTAATCAGTTAAGTCAAAGCAGAAAACATGACTCAAAAAGGAGAAAATTAAGAGCTCACCAGTCTTTCATCTGAAAGGGAAATTCAGCCCCAGACTCTTTTCACAATGTCTTATGTTCTAGGTAATCTGACTAGAACAGAAGATGAATAAATCATGGACTGTGTCTTTAAGAGTTTACACTGCATTGGGATGTGAAACATTCACATGGAGCACCCAAATCACTGGCTGCTTCTGTGCCAAAGGGGAGCTATTTAAAGGAATAAATAAAGTGAATAAGGAACTGAGAGATGGCAAGACTCTGTGTGGACCATGATGGTTGGGGAAGGTATGGAGAAGATGGCAAACATGGATCAACCATTACCGTGTAGAAAAAGACAGGAGAATAAGGGAGCCAGCTTTCTGAAAAGGAGCACAGTTGGCTGGCTGGCAGGCTGGGGATGAGGATCAGCTGAAAGAATACAAGGTACTCCATACATATGCTACAGTAACACCTACCATTTCCAGGCAGAACTGCCAGACCCCATAATTGTGCACATAGGGGCTATTTTTTTTCCTAAAGAAAAACATACAGATGTAAAAAAGAAGTACATGGAAAAAAATGTTCAGAATCTTTAGCTGCCAAGGAAATGCAAATTAAAACCACAATCAAACCTGAGCAACTGAACAATCAATCTATAACTGAGGTCAGTTATAGAGCTCTCATCTAGCATATATAAGTCCCTGGGCTTAATCTCAGTATAATGAACAATGTCAATTAAAAACAAAATCTACACATAGGTTCTATCTCATTCTGGTCAAACTGTCTATAGTCAAAAACAAAATTTCTGGCAATGATATGGTGAAACAGGAGCCCTTATTACAGGTATAATACTATTGAGTATATCTCTTAGTAGAGCCAATATAGAAAATAATTCAGAGATTCCTTAATGAATTGAATTAATATATGATCCAGATATTCCACCCTAACTATCTGAAATAAATGAAGCCAACATGCAAATGAGATAACAGCCTATCCCTATTTATCATGTCACTACTCACGACATTCCCAGACATGGAATCCAGGCTTGGTGTCTATCAATAGATAAATGGAATAGTATTCAAACATAAGGAAGAATGAAATTATGCCATGTGCAAAAAAAAATGTAAACGGGAGATTATCATGTTATGCCAGACTCATAAGACAAGGGTCTTATTTTGCTTCGCTTATAAAAACTATTGGGTATGGGAAGATGGCTTGAAAGCAGAGAAATAGGCCAGAAAAGGAGAGAGAAGGGAAAAGAAAGTAGACTTGAAGAAAGGCCATGGTCAAAGTACAGTATTCTCTGTGGGGAAGGGAAGAAGCCCCGAGTAGGTGAAGTCCAGAGTCCATGGGTATTGTTGTACATAGAAAACGTCCATGACAGATTTCCTCCCCCAGACAGTTACAGCCTGAAGATGGCTCACCCACAAACACTGTTTCTATGGAGATTAGATAAACCTGCTTCTTCATTTATCTGTATGTAAGCCTACTGTTCAACTGTAAACAATAACTTTGTCTGTCTGCTCCATGTATATAGTAAACATGCTATTTCTAGAGAGCATAGTTTCTCTACCAAAGAGCCCCAGACCATCCATTCTAGATTTTCCATGTGGCTAGTTGTCTGTTTCCTTTTTATTTATTGCCTCCTACGTTAGGTCAGTAAAGTCAGTACCCGAAGTTACGTTGGACACTGCATTTCACATATATTGAAACTTCATCATGAAACCCTGAAGCAGAAACTTAAGGGTACTTTGGAAAGTCGGTTGAATGATGTTTTCCTGGGCTAAACATGTGAAAGAACATTTCATTTAAGTGGACACAGGTGTGGAAAGCTAAGGCAGACTCGTGACAGAACGTTTCACTGAACCAGACACAAGAGAGAGGATGTTCTGCTAAAGCAAGCATGTGAAAGGACATGTGAGGAAAGATTCTTTGCTAACCACACGCATATATTGGTCCACCTTACACTGCATAGTTAAGTTTTGTCAGGAGGTCATAGAGACATAGAGAGAAATGCACCAAAAAAAAAAAAAAAAAAAAAAAAAAAAAAAAAAGTCTGGTGGTGTACTGCAGTTTGTCGCTGCTCCGGTGGACTCTGGATGCACATACCGAGGCAAGGCACATGGAGGACACATGGTGCTTGTAGGGTATAAATTGGACTCCACAGAGTTACAGAGACAGAAGTTGGCTTGCAGGTATAGCTAGCTGGGCAAGGGTTGTGGGTCTCTCATCTTTGCTGATCTTTGCTTCACTGAGAGAGGCACAGCCTCTCCTGGTGTTCTTCCTGGTCCCTCCTGCTGACTCAAGCTGAAGCTAAGGCCTGGCTGTCTCTGCTAAGTGCTCTCATCTCTGTTGCTAATCCGACTCTGCCGGACTGGCCTGCTGGTATATCCGTGAAGTGTTCGCTAGTGGACAGAGCTGCTGCTGCCTGCTAACCTGTGACCTGAACTGCTGATTTCCAGACAACTGGAACAGGAATTTCTCCAAAGAATCACTCTAAACAGGTTCACTTCCCACATATCCTTTGTTTTCCACCATCTCCAGTGGGTTACAAGGAAAGTTAAAACATTTAAAAAAAAATATCATTACAAATAGGATTTGAAAAACTTAAAATACAAAGCCCATTAATTTTGAGGATTAATATGTGTAATGGTAACAATTATTTTTTATTCATAAGTGCCAGCCTTCCTTTCTTGACCACAACACATAAAAACATTGAACTTTTTGGTTTGTTGACTTTCCAATAACTACAAGTAATTGAAATACTCTGTTAAAAATGCAGATTTCAAGGCTCTTGACAATTCCAAATCATATGGACAACAGTGCACTTCCAGGATATGGATTTAATCACCTTTCATCATGCATATGGTTTTCATTCAATGTGGGAACATCTTAAACCATTCTCTGATTCATTACAAGAAACTGAAAAAATTATTCTGATATTTTAGATGAAAATATTCATGAGTAAAAGAGAACACTGATATTCCTTTAGTAGTGGCATTTAAAAGTAATTAATCCCTTCACTCAAAAAACAAGGTCACTGTCACAATATCTCAAAGCAGACTCGTTAAGGTCCCAAAAGTAGAAATTAAGAGGAAGAAAGTCATTCACCCTGAAATATGCAAACATCAAAGGGAACAGGCTGTTCTCTTTTGGAGGAGTCCAAATGAAGGTCGTGCTGACCTGAAAAGAAACTGTTAAAACATGATGTAAGTGAAGAATCTGATGCATATTTTGACAGACTTAGAGTTCCGTTGATAGCAAACCAGGCCATCCCACATAAATGGAGAAAATTTGCTTCCTAGAATAGATCGTAAATTTGAAAGTTTCACCTTGAACAGTGAAGCCAAGAAAAGTGTCTTGATATGACATCGTGGGACTTGTAAGCCTGTGAAAGTCCAGGCTGTAGCTAGTGGAAAGGAAGTCTAGAAGTAGTGGCGAATAGTGTGGGTCAGAATGTGTTTCTAGGACAGGCATCAAGATATAGTCATTGAGCTGAAGTCTGGGGATACAAAAGGACTCTTGATTGGGCTGCTGGATGAAAGCAGATCTTCTATTCTGACACTGTGAAATAGAGGTCAGAATACCAAAGCAAGAACTCTTGGATAAAAGACAAAGAAATGCTACAAATAGAAAACAGGTTAAAAACAAAGCCCACAAAATGCTGCAGTTCTAGTGGAAGTCCAAAGACAGATGCCCCAATTCAAGCAAATTCACCAGGAGGACAATATGCTTTATTAAGTTTACTGTTCAAATGTTAATCCAACCCCTTAAACATAAGGAGTGACACATATTTCTTTTTCAAACAGCTCCTATACATGACACTCAGGTAGAATGATACCTATTATATTATTCAAAGATTATAGGACAATTCAAAGATTCTTTGTTCAAAAATTCTCTTATAGTTTGTGTTTTTCAGGATGGCATCTGGATATGTAGCCCACTGAACTCCTTTGCATATCCTCATGTCATAGCTCTCACATGTTGGATTATAAAAATGGACCACCTTGCCCAGCTGTAAGAATCCTTTTAAGCATTAATATGACTGTCAGTCCAATGGTTGTTTTCAACAACATCACCACAAACACATGTGGCACAGGTTCGCCTAAACTGTTTTGATGGTTTTGATGTCACTGGATGGTAAGACTTTTCAACCCTTATAATCTTATGGGATGACTGTGATTGTTATCCTGAATGAGAGATAGGTACATCAGTGAAACACATTTCTGGATATGTTTCTGAGGGTATTTGCAGAGCTGAGTGGCATGTGGGAGGACAACAGAGAGTAAAATCTACCCTGAATGCAGGAGGTACTGTCCAATAGGAAGGAGTGGAGATGGAACAAAATGCAAGATGGGGAAGCTGTCTAGTGCAGACTTACCCTCATACTTTCCAATTCTTAACTGCCATGAGGAAAGCAGATTTCTTTTCACCATGATATTTTGTCCTTGGTACAGGATCACAGCAATGAAGCCAGCTATTTATAGAAACTTCCAAAGCAATGAACCAAATCAAATCTTCCCATTTAAAAGTTGGTTTCCTCAAGTAAACTGTCATAGCAATTAAAATATATAATATAATAATAAACAAAATAGATAATATAATAACCATCACATACATATGTTATTTCTTGACTGGCATACTGTCATGTCCTTTTTGATTATAAAGTAACTTAAATGGTGTGAAGCAAAAAAAAAAATGAAAATATAGGAAGTCAAAAGAGGTCAAGATGAAGTAATTTTAAAAAAAGTAGGAAGTTGAGGACAGAGGTTATAGGGGACAGCACGGGTGTATTGTTTTGACATTATTCTCAGGGAGATGAGAACAAATGTCTACTGGGCAGAGATAGGGAACTGACAATAATACAGCACCAAATTACAACTCATTGAACTTAGTAATATTGTTGAGGTTACTTACAGGGTATGGGCAGTCAACTTACAGAAGCAGGAACAACCCAAACACCCCAAATCACCAAAGACCTAAACCAACTTTGGTAACAATATACAAAAGCTGGAGCTAAGTACATATTTGCCTTTGGAAAGTTTCAGGGACTTCCTGAGGCTTCTAATTTGTTTACTTCCTGATTATTAATGAGCCTTTCTTTGCAACATTCTGAGTCTTGAGGAGCTCCAGAGGACGTTGCTATACAGCAGTACAGTACAGTACCTGTAGGTCAGAAAAAGAGAAAGTTTGGAGCAACAGAGAACAGGAGATGGGATATCATCAGAAAATCTAGAATAGTCAAGTAGGAAGGTAAGAAAACTAAATAGGGAACTAGAGTAAATGCTTAGCAGAAAAAATCTGAGATTCTCACTTTTCTTGTGAGAACAACATTATTATCATAGTTTAATGAGCTTCAAAATACCACATAGATATTTCCAGATGCTCCAGTGATATATTCATTCCAAAAGGAAGGAGACCATTTTCAGACACTCTAATTAGAATAAATTAAAGTTATACTACTAGAGCAATTACATTTTATAATTTGCTTGTGGGAAAATAAATTAGAAATAGAATAAAATGCCATTGGTCATTTCCTTTCTATTTCCATGGTCCATTGCCTTGTACAAATTCAGTGCTAGAGGTCAGTCAATTTAACTCTGAACATCCCTGTTTGTAGTAAAGATGTCAAGTCAACTGTACCATGCCTCTCTTTTTGAGATACTAAGTTCTCCATGTTCCTGAAAATGAATGGAGCACATGCTGAAGGATGACTTTACATTTCTCTGGGCTTAAAGATCTAACTGAAGAGTCATGGGGAGGTGGCTCAGTAGATATGACAACTCACTGTACAAGCAATTGGATCTCCAGTAGCCATGTTTGTAGATACTATTACATTTGTACTGGCTAGAGACAGTAGGGTTGCTGGGGCTTGTTGCTGCCACCCTAAAAAAAACTAAAACTCTTTGAGCTCTAAGTTCAGTGAGAGGTCCTTTCTTAAGGGAATAAGGAAAATTAGACACCAATAAACAAAGACACCAATGTCCTTCTCCAGCTTCTATACATGTATAGGCATATACACCAGCATAATGCACAAATAGATATGCTTTTGACATACATACATACATACACACACACACACACACACACACACACACACACACACACACACACACACTCACGCACCCACCCATACAAAAACTAAATTAAAAANACACACACACACACACACACACACACACACACACACACACACACACACACTCACGCACCCACCCATACAAAAACTAAATTAAAAATTAAAAACAATTTGAAGCTACATAGGCAGTAGCAGGAGGATAGCCGGGTAAGTTCAAACTTGTCTGAACAAGAAAAGGAGAGGCCATCTCAGAACACAGAGCACAAAGAAGAGGAGCAATTCCCTTCAAATTTCCAATAGGCACAGCACCAACAACCCTACTTATAAACCATTTTCATTCTCATAATTGAGTTTTTTCTAATAGAGAACAGATCTTTTAAAGTAAGTATGGCAATCAATCAAATGATTTTCCCCTTCTGCTTTTACTAGCATTTTAGTTCTCCCTAAATAAATACTTTAAAAGTTAGGATTGTCAATATGAAGTATGTACTGTTTTCTTCTATATTAACAGGATAGCGTTTGTAGTTCCTGCTAATACAGAATATTTAAACTCTAAGTTGGCCAAAGAGAGAAAATAATTTTATTTTCCATTAAGCTTGTTTGTGGGAAAATAACAAACTGTTGGCCTCAAAATTGCTTTTCATTTCTACCAACAAACCTTTCCCTTGCCAAATTGTTTTATAATAATTACAGCTTTTCAAATGGTTGTTCAGCAACACTCAGAGATCCATTTTCCTGTGAGTATTCATTCAAATTACAATAGCTGGAAAAACAATGTTATTTTGGATGGGTATAAATATAAACAAATACATGATATGGAAATAACATTAAATTCTTATATACAGTCTTATAAGCCCACTGCATTGGAACTATAACCTTCTAAACACCATGTCTGTTCTGTTCACTACTAAATACCTGAAGAGTAACTCTCCCAGAAACATTACTCCACACAAGGCATACTTTAAGTTGTGAGTTCCCCCAGCTTCTTATTTATACTCACCCTCCACAAATGGTCATTGTCTGAGTGCACTTGGCCACAGTTCCAAGCCTCAGTGCTTTTCTTGCCTTTACAGGACACCCAGCCTTCACTTAGGCACACAGCAGATCTGGTCATTTCAGATTCTTGGAATGTCCTCAGACCAATGACATATACTTACTGGATTCGTTCTTCACACATCAACAGTCTCTCGCAGCACTCACAGCTACATCATCACTACTCACCTACCTTGACCTGGAATCCTTCTCATCCCTGCCTCACTTTCCCATCCCTGACCAGGGCTTTCCTGGATTACTTAAATGAAACCACCACTAACTCATGCCACTGATGTAAGTCTTTAGATTCCAGGGAAAGCCACCTGATGGAGATATGTTTTGTATTTACATCATTAAGTTCAACCCTCAACCTTTCCTTAGTACACACTCACAAATAACTACTGCAACATTTTCATAGGTGAGGACTTATAAGACATTAAATGACACAACCTGTTTGGATCACTCAACAAAGTACTCCAAGTACTACTAATAAAACGGTTACGCAACCATTGACTTTACTTAAACAGATGATACTAGAAAAATGAAAACAGATTTATGCTCTATTGGTTTCAAAGGAAAGGGTTCTACATTTCATAATCTAAATTTTTATCTAAAAGTGTCATGTTCTTCCACAATTTCAGATTTCATGCTCATTGCATGGCCTCCTTATTATTTTTTCTAGTAATGTGGGAACTAGTAAAACTTCAATTCTGTTCTAATCATGATATCACAGTATTTGTACCCATGCCACCTCTTCTTGAAGACAAACATTCTGGTTGCATTTTATATTTGTGGTAATCATCCACAGCAGTTGCTGACAACCCTTAGAGACTCAGCTTTGCCGTAGTAACTTATTCTGATTGTGCATTATTTTTGCAGTAAATCTCCACCCAAACATGCTCCGGCAATAATAACTCAACTCAGTTAATATGAATATATGCTATGAGCCTAGATTGGTCAGATCCACTGCTACACTAATCTTCCACATCTATGAGACCCCTTAGAACTTGCGGTTTNTCNAGGCCATGTGCTTCTGCTCTGCTTTTCTCCTTCTTCCTCCTCCTCTGCGTCCTCTCCCTCTTCCATTTTCTCCTTCTTCTCCCTCCCTCACCTTCTGCTCCACCTTCCCTTTTATCTGCCCAATCATCAGCTCTCCTTTATTTTACAAATTAAGGTGAGAAGCAGCTTTACAGGAAATCACCTGAGTGATTCCTTCCTTGACTCATTCCTGAGTGACTCATTCTTGTTCGCAACCACTCATAAGAGAACAGAATTAACATCAAATATAATTAGCCCCAGGGCTACCCACAACAGAAGAATATCCAGAGATACTGAGAGAAAATATTGTTAAAAAGATACAATTTGAGTGATCAATCACCCTTCCAAAATATAGTTATCAGATTTGTTCAAATTCAGGGGTTTGGAAGTCATCTATTTCACCCCGGTTTCATGTGGTTTGATTCCATTACCAGGAAATGGACTCATTGTTGTCACTTGTTGGCAGTATATCAAGCAATATGGTACCAAGGTACAGTTATTAGATAAAATAAATCTAGGCTAATGAAATTATGAAACAAAATCCAATAGTAACAAAAACTCAGTAAAGTTATATAATTTGGCACAGTCTATAGAACACCAGCTATATAACCTGGTTATAACCACACTTGCAGAACTGTAGAGAAATAAATTATATAGAATACATATGTTTTTAAAAATTAGTCTTGTGCTTAAGACAGCAAATATCAGTTCAGGTACTTTACATCTCAAAGTCTCAGGAACCATCTGGATAAAATGGCCACTGTGTTACATACTAATGCTTTGAAATCAGATTGTTTTCCTCACATTCTTCCTCTTGCCTATAAGATGCCTTGAGGTGTCAGGTCACTACGGAATACTTTAGAGTTCCTCACCCCATTTTGAGTCAAAATCTTATTCTAATTCTCTGTCTTCCTTCACTATGAAATGCTCTCAGTTGGCTGTCATGTTGGCAAAGATTTAAACACCCATTCATGCTCTGATGTTAAAAGTTGCCAAGCTTTAGAATAGGGATTACAAAAAGGCTCTATTCAAATGCCAAGTCTGATCTTTCTTTATGGTTACCAATTCTGGGGAAGGTTCTGAGCCCACATATGAACACAATGAGAAGAAATGTCATGATTAGTTAGCCGTGTTCTTCTCTACTGGCACACAGGAGGAGAGAGTGTATGACTTACGCAAAGCTATACACACTGTATAGGTATTTATTACATAATAACTGAATGAAATTATTCTCCAAAAACTTCTAGAGAAGTGTACCTGGCAGTTATTAATATATGCTTATATTTTAGTGGACTGTATTTTAACAAATGTTTAGACTGTGTGACATATTAAAATACATCATTTTGGATATAGATAGAGCTATCTCTCCAAAAGGAAGTTAAGCTGATTTATGACACAAATGAAAGCCAAGGTTTTTTGGTTTTTTTGTTTTGTTTTGTTTTGTTTTGTTTTGTTTTGTTTTGTTTTGTTTTTGGGTGGGGGGGGGGTTAAAGTACTAAATAAAGGCCAGTGATCAAGTTCTTATGCAAGCAACAATAACTGTTCTACTGAAACCACTGTAAGCCACTCACTGGGGCAGTTTTGTTGAAGAGTTCATACATCTAGCCAGGCATTGATTATCATGACAACTTTGTAAAACAAGAAGGGGAGGAAAATTTCCTGATGGCCAGATGGTCAATGTGGAGTGGAAAAATGACCAGTGCTTTCAATTGTGAGAATATTCATAAATGCTGGGGACGTTCTTTTCCCTAGCCACCACTGACACGTTTCTCCTACTTTCTTCCAAAATAGCAAACACCAGTTGCCAATGGGAAGTTATCCTTTCTACTTTTAAGTGTTTGGAGTTAAAAACCCTACCAATAGCCTTTTGTTCTCGTGCAGAATTAGGCATTTAATTGGCTATAATCATGGTCATTAAAGCTGTTCTTTTTTTTTTCTCCATGTGAAAGAGGCTATTTCTAGGCACTCTCTCCTTTGCTCCCCACATGCCATCAATAAGTGAATTTTCAATGGCATCCTATTTTTAGATATTTACTTGGGTTATGCCAGAGAAAATCATAGGTGGAAAGAAATATTTTAGGGTTAAGGAAATAGGAACAGTTGCTTCCTACACAGATAACTACAGAACCAGTTCAGTGATAGAGAAGCCAGGAGAGTCTAGATGCCTACAAGGTTCACCAGTCTTCCATCATTAGAATACAGTCTGTTAAAGCTTTGTTTAACAACGGGACAGATGTATGCTGTTCAGAATGCTCTAGGATTTTACATCATGGTGCTTGTATTTCTCCCACTCACCTTTGGCTGAACATTTTAATTCTAACCAATTAGTCCATTTAAATAACCATTTCATTGAAGTATTTCTGTGCCAGAATTCTTCAGAATGGCTATCATTCTTTCTTTGCCCCCTGCATTCCACCAGCACTGTGCTAGGTGAATAACAGGAAGGATAAAGGCAGCAACTGAAAGGAGGCAAACCACTTAGAACTAAATGACAGGCAACTCAGTTGAGATAAATGTAGGATAGAATTTCCTGGAGGTGGGGGCGAGACACTAAATGCTATCATATTATAGACAATACAGACTTATATGGAAGAAACCTTTTTTAGTAAATGGATTTTTCTAATGGCTTCTTAGAAATGATAGTGCACTTTCCAGACTTGGTTCAGTCCTTTGTAGAGATGGAAAAGGAAGAAAAGGGAGACATTATCTGTTGGGAACAAAATAAAGGGGGAGCCCTGGGGTGGGGGCAGAGGAAGTGGGGGAAGGGAAAAGAGGCCCACGCCTGCCAGAGAGCTGCTACCTACCCTATCCACTTATCCCTGGGTGGGCATTCCTATATCCCACTCTTCAGGGGGTGGCCAAGGGGCAGCCCTGCCTGGGGACCCCAGAGCTACTTCATTAAAGCCACCAGGGTTCTACAAGAGAGGGATAAGGGAAGGAGTTCCCAACACTGACCAGAGTGTGCAGCAGATTCTAGAAGGAACAGAGACTCTCTATGGTTTAAGAGCTTTATTACAGAAATGCAGGGGAAAGAGAGGAGAGAGAGAAGGGGGGTGCTAGAGAGAAAGTAAGAGGGAGAGAGAAGAGGAGAGGAGAAGACAACAAGAAAGGAGAGAGGAGAGAAGACAAAGGGAGGGGAGAGAGGGGTGCGAGAGAGACAAGAGAGTGGGAAGTAAGAGAGAGAGGTGGGGGCTGAACAGCCCTTTTTATGATCTTCACTGTTGCTAGGTAACTGGGGAGGAGTTTAGCCTGAAGGTCAGAAGCTTGGGCCATTGCTTACCTAACTACTGACCATGCTTCTCTTGTGGGGGTTGTGGGAGGTGGTACCTTAGGCAGGGGCCAGAGTTCCAGGAGCATGAGGGAATGCCTACCATGTCATGAAGGTGAATTATGACCATTGGGGTTCAGACCTCAGCTCGACTGGATACCAACTTGCAATTCCCCACAATTATCAAGGCTTATTGTGTGCCATACACAACCATGCTGCTGAGAGCCCTAGAGTTCATTTAATACTTAGAACGGCTCCATGACATAAGCTCTGATGTTCTCATTTTATAGCCATTGAGGAAAAATGTGACTGAGGAAGTAAAAGAATCCAAGCTGAGTATAGTGCCTTCTGCCTGCACAATGAGCACTTCGAAGGTAAATTAAGGAGGACTGTGGGTCTAATATTAGCTTAGATTATGGAGTAATTCCAGACCAAACAAACAAACAAACAAAAAAGGCCCTGTCTCAGAAATTAAAGCACGGTGGTACTAGAGAGAGGGCCCAGTAGTTTAGAGAACTAACTAGCTGTTCTTCCAGAAGGTTGAGCTTTGAGGCACAGCACCCACATGGTGGGTCACAGCATCTATAACTCGAGTCCTAAGGCTCCAGTGCCCTCTTCCAGCCTCCATAAGCATTGCAGGTACATGGCGCATAAACATCCTTGCAGGAGAAACAGCCATATAGATAAAAAGTTTGAAATGAAAAGGATTTTTAATGAAGGGTGGAAACAGGTATGATTCAACAAAGTCCAGGGGCTAAAATGTTTCAGGACTAAGAAAAATAATTCCTGTCATCAAATCTAAACCTTTGTCCTTCTACCAATGAGGACTTGTCCTAAAATTTAATTTTTATGATCCTTGAGGCCACAGAGCAAATAAGGAATAAGAAATTATCATTAATAAGATTAACTAGAGGAAACTGGTACTGTAAATTATTATAGAAAGATCCCTCCAAACAACAAAATGTTGACCATTTTTATATACAAATATTTGTCTGTGTGGTATGATGATCTTTGCTTCATTGGTAGTGCTCTCTCTCTCTCTTTCTCACTTTCTCCCTCCCTTTCTCCACTGCCCTTCATTCTCATTCTAGAGCATTTATAGATAAAGATAGATAGATAGATAGATAGATAGATAGATAGATAGATAGATAGATAGATAGAGATAGAGACATGTGTGTACAAACATATTACCCACATGGGAAAAGCATCTCTGATATAGTTTGTCTAAGAACATTTCTTGTGTCCCTAGTCCTTTAAATTTGCTAAGGGAAACAAAAAAAAAAAAAGAAAATAGTATGTAACTTCTCCAAAATTTGTTAAAATTGAAAACAAAGAACTTATTTCTTTAGAATTTATAGAAAACTTTTAGAGTACTTGTCTGTTATAAATATCCCTCCACTGTGCAATTCCTCAGAACTCAGAGGTTCAAAGAATAAGTCCATAAAATGCTATAAAGCCCAGAAGAATTGAGATATCATATTTGCTATGGCTAGATAACTGACAACCAGAAAACTATATATATATATATATATATATATATAAATATATATATATATATATATATATATATATATATATATATATATATATATAAAGTGAAAAACAATTTCTAGAGCCCTCTGAAATGACACTCGCTGATAAATGTTTAATATGAATGGCATCAATGCTAAAGAAATTGATTATTACTGGCTGACCTTTTACAACTAACTGCCCTATTTTTAATAAATGCCTGAAACATTTCAAAGGGAACATTATAATATATTTTATTTTATGGCCTTTAATCCTTCTCATAAAAGCCTTTCATTTTGATGAATGGCAAACAAAAATAAATAAAAGAATGTAGTTTGGAATATTTTAATGGCACCTCTATCTGCATGAACAATGGACCACAGTAACTAGTACAGTGACTCCAGAGGTTGTCAGGAGCCCAAAAGAGGCCATTGATTTTTACGAGAATAGGAAACAAAGAATAATAATGAAATGAAACAAGTTTGAGATATATGGAAGCAATTGCTGGGCAAGACATTGTTTCCTTCAGCAAATATTCATTTCTGGAAGGAAAATATAATCAAACATCCAGAACACTAAAGGGGGATTACATGGACCTGTCCTTTTGTCTTAGAGGGTATATAAAAGCAACCACAGTCTGAATTCATTTGTCTGTTGGAGGATAGGGAGAAATGGAAGAAGCATGTGCAGTTTAGTTCTTTTAATATTTTAACAAACACAACTTTTCATTTTCACAAAACCCATATTTACTGCTATTCCAGGCTCTCTGGTTTTATAACAAACTACTCTTAAAGATCATGTTATAAAGCCACCAATTTTTATTTTATCATCATGAATTCTGCAGATCAGAAATTCAGACAGGGCACAGCAGGAAGGGTTGTCTTTGCTCCAGATGCCTGGGGCCTCAATGAGAAACTGAAGGCTGAGAAGCAGGAGGTACCAAATTGTTCTATAAAGAACCAGAAAATAAGTATTCCTAGTTCAGGGGGCCGTAAACACAGTCTCCATTGTGACCATTCACTTCTGCTATTACAAAGGAGCAAAAAATATGTATACTATATAAATGAACTGGCATGACTATTTCCAAATACGACTTTATTCAAAAAAGCAGGAAGAAACTGGACTTGACTCTCTCTGAGCACCTATGTCTCATTTACTTATAGGCCATGTTAATAAGAGCTGTTAACTCCAGAGTGTCAGTATTTCTAGATGAGGATTCTTCAATATAGTCAGTCATTCCATTTGAGATAATTTGAAATTCGACTAATCACAAGGACTGAGATCTAAAGACGTGAATCTTGAGAGAAGCAAAGAGATAAAGAAACACTCAAATAAAAATCCACTCAATCTCTCAGGGTCTCAACTAAAAGATACTCTTAGTTGAAGCCATCAAAAAGTCTAGTTTGGTATCGTGACATATGCTTAGAATTCCAGTAGTCAGTTGGCTGAGTCAGTAGAATGATGGATTCAAGTATAATCTGAGATAAAAACCAAGACCCTATATTCCTCATATTATATATATATGATATAATATATCATTTACACTGGGTGTCAAAATCAGCCATAGACAAGCCTGGACTGTTTTTATTAAGTGAAGTTTTATTGGGATCCAGCAATGTTCACTCATTTAAAACACACACACAAACATGTGCACCCAAATATGAACATGCATGCATGCACACATAATTTTTCCATTCCTTTTGCACTATAACAGCAGAGATAAGCAAATGTAACAACTATCATACAAAGCTAACAATGTTTCCTATATGGCACCTAATATAAATAGTTTGCCATCCTCTAGTGATGGAAAGAAATTTACCAGGAATTATAGAGGAAAGGAAAAGAAAAAAAAAACGTACAAATTGAAAATATGTGCAGATTCAGGCCATATATATATATATATATATATATATATATATATATATAATCACTTGCAGAATCTCTATATTAATCAAGAGCAGTCTTAGTTTTCACTTCTTCTGGAAAAATGTTTAGACACTTCATTCACATCTCTGTGTAAAAAAGATTCATATACTCAGGAATTCAGGCAGAAGTGCTTAATTACACCTGTCAGATATGTAGGGAAAAATAAACAACATTAACATGACTGCTAGATAATTGCCACCTTGGGTGTACATCATATTCTAAAGAAATGATTTGTTAATTTGAGAAAGAAACAAGTCTAATTCCTCCCTATTTACTTATTTACTTAATATATTTTCTCAAAAATTATATATATATATATATATATATATATATATATATATATATGAATCAAATCAAAACTAGCAGGATTAAAACCCAAATCAACATCACACTATGGAAATTCTCACATGACTGCTCAAATTCTCTGTACCTCAATGCCTTCCTCTACTAGTAAGATTGTAATACTATCTTCCTTAGATACTGTGTATTTAAAGAGCTATGCCTGCTATGCTTATTAGTTTTTTATTTTATTTGTTAATTTGTTTGGTTTTGCTTGTCAACAAGATCCAGTCATCTGGAAAGAGGAAATCAATTGAGAAAATCCCTCATCATGTTGGCCTATTGGCAAGTCTGTGAGGGTGTTATCTTGTTAGTGATTGATAAGCAAGGGTAGCCCACTGTGGACAGTACCATCCCTGGCTGATGGTCCTGAGAAATATTTACAATAAATAAATAAATAAATACATACATACATACATACATACATACATACATACATACATACATAAAACAGGCTGAGCAAACCATGGAGAGCAAGAGAGAAAGCATCATTCCCCATGGCCTCTACTTCCATTCCCTGCCTCCAGGACCCTGGCTTGACTATCTGCCCTGACTGTTTTTGATAATGGAGTATAATAAATTGTTAGGTGAAATTAAGCCTCTTGTTCCCAGTCACTTTTGGTCATGGCATTTATCACAGCAACATCAAGTAAACTAGGACACCTGGCTTTAAACAGCTATGAAGTAACTGTAGGTTTTATCTACTGCATTTTCTCCCTCCTCTATAAGCTGGTGAGGGTTAATATTTCTAACTTGATAAAACCTAGCAGTCAAGGACTCATGTGTACATACGAGGGATTATTTAGATTGTTAGCCTCTGGCTATGCTTATGAGAAATTCTCTCCATCAGCTTATTTGAGGTGAGAAAACTGCTCTGAGGGAGAGCAGCATGTTCTGTGGGCTTGGGACTGCAGAAGGAGAACATTATTAAGCATGAGTGTTCACTGCCCCTGTTTCTTGACTGCAGATGCAATATGATCAGCAGCTTCAAGCTACTGCCAGCCAGATTTCCCCACTGTTGCTTCTTTTTTATCCTTGTGATAAAATATGCTGACCAAAAAAAAAGGCAACTTAGTGGATAAAGAGACTATTACATCTCATTATTCTAGTTTACATTTCACAATAGCAGGGAATTCATGGAAGCAAAACTTAAAACAGCTAGTCACATCACATCGCAGTCAAGAGTACCAAGGAAGGGAGGCATTTATGTATGCCACTGCTCTGCTCACTGTCTCCACTTTTATACAATTTGGAAACGTAATCTAGGGAATGATATCTCCCACACAGGCTGGTCTTCCCATCCCAATTAACATAACCAAGACAATTCCCTACAGACCAACCTAGTCTAGTCATACCTCATTGAGATTCTCAAGTAATTTTAAATTTTGTCAAGTTGACAAACCTACCTTAATGGACTGTACCCTCAAATGTTAAAAAAAAAAAAAAAACGCTTTTCTAAGCTTTTATGTCTCAGTTATCAGGATAAAATAACTTAACTCACAACTGCTTAGATTCTAGTAAAATGGGGAGTTTACTTTCTCATTGGAAAATGATCTATATAATCAGTTACCAACTCAATAAATTTCTCTATTTTTTAACTACAAAATGAGTTATATGTCTACAAAGACTTAACATTTAACATCTGTGGTGTTCATTTAGGTTCTTAATGGTAATTACATATCTATCCTCTAAAAAAGGTAGTTCAGTTATACATGGCTGATTAATTTTCTCCATTAATTGATTTTATTGATTTTCTCCATCTATACTGGTCTTTCTCATCTGTACACACTTGACTTTTGTTATAGTCCTCTCTTAGTATTCAGCTGTGGCATCAAGACTCACCCTTGAAGAATCAATGCCAAGAGCTTTCCTTAAAATAATCCTTCCAGACCTCCGAGATTAAACAAGATAGTAGTCCCTTTGCTGTTAGTCACAGAAATCATATTTTTCTTCATTGTTCTTCACAAAATGGCCAATCATCCATTTCTACATGTATTTAATTAATGCTTGTCTTTTTCACTGTACCAGGAATAAGTAAAATTAGGCTATATTTGAATCTGACTCCATGCCTCCTTTTGTGAAATTCCAGACCTAAGAATCATGTCACGGGAGCCTAGCATAGCTGCCATCAGAGAAGCATCACAGAGCAGCTGATGGAAACAGGCAGAGACCCATGGCCAAATATTAGGTGGAGCTTAAGAATCTGGTGGAAGAAGGGGCAGGGGGATTGAAGAAGCCAGAGACGTCAAGGGCATCACAGGAAAACCATAGAATCAACTTACCTGAGCACATAGAGGTTCACAGAAACCTGAACCACCAACCAGAGAGGATACATGGAATAAACCTAGGCCCTCTACACAGTTGTGAAGCTTAGTCTTCACGTGGGACTCCTAACAGCGGGGGCAGGAGCTGTCTCTGACTCTGTTATCTGCACTGGGATTTGTTTCCCCTAAGTGGGCTGCCTTGGCATGGTCTAGCCTCATTAGGAGAAGATGATCCTAGGCTAACTGCCATGTGATATGCCAAGGATGCTTGATTTCCATGGGAAGCCTCTCATTTTCTGAGGAGAAAGGGGAAAATGGTAGATGGGAAGAGGGGAGGAGAGAGGGAAAGACTGGGAGGAGAGGAGGGAGGAAAGCTGCAAGTGGAATGTAAAGTAAATAAATAACTTCACAGAAATGAATAGAGCCTGACAAATACGGAAGTGGATGCTCATAGCCATCCATTGGACTGAGCACAGGGTCCACAGGAAAGGAGCTAGAGAAAGTACCCAAGGAGCTGAAGGGATCTGCAGCCCCATAGGAGGAACAACAAAATGAACTAACCAGTACCCCCAGAGCTCCCAGGGACAAAACCGCCAACCAAAGAATATACATGGTGGGAGCTGCATATGTAGCAGAGGATGGCCTAGTTGGTCACCAATGGGAGGAGAGGCCCTTGGTCTTGTGAAGGCTCTATGCCCAGTGTAGGGGAATGCCAGGTCCAGGAAGCAGGAGTGGTTAGGTAGGTGAGCAGGGGGAGGGGGAGGGGATATGGGGTTTTTGGAAGGGAAACCAGAAAAGGGGATAAAACTTTTTTTTTTTTTTTTTCATTTTTCGAGACAGGGTTTCTCTGTATAGCCCCAGCTGTCCTAGAACTCACTCTGTAGACCAGGCTGGCCTCGAACTCAGAAATCCACCTGCCTCTGCCTCCCAAGTGCTAGGATTAAAGGCATGCACCACCACTGCCCGGTGGGGATAACATTTTTAATGTAAAGAAAATATCTAATAAAAAATGAATGGGTCATTTTAAGCGGTTATATAAGTATCTATGTAGTATCCTTGACTTTACTCACTATCCACTGTTTGATGTACTCCCTCTTTGGTCCTTCACAGATGAAGTGATCAACCTTCAGTATGTTACATATTTCTATATTGATTTTTACTTATATATCTGTAACATAAAAGTATGCTGTCATTATGTAAAATTAGGTAAGTAGTTAATAGAACAATAAACAAAGTATTTTAAACTTTTAAAACTTGTTTTTGAGTAAATTCTATGTGTAGGAAATCATATGAAGGAATGCCAATTCTATGAACGGAGAAGAAAGGGTTTGAACCAAATCACCCCTGGCAGCTGTCATCTCTGAAGAGGTATGCCTTCAATATTAATTACAACACAAAGTGTTTGGTTTGAGGGTTAGGCTCTTCTTGCCTTTTCTTCTGGTTTATAAGCTGTTGTTCTCTGCCATGATGTCATGTTCCCTCATGTGTCTAACTCCACACCTTCTTCAAGGCCAGTCCCAGTGCTCAGCCCCCTTATGCCTTCCTGTATTGCTCTGATCTTGATTTCATGCTAGCATCAATTAATGGGAATGACACCTTATGCATGAAAGCATGAGGGCATATCTAATCAGACAGTATATAATCAGAGCATATTTAACCCTAGATTCTTTAAGTCCATGGGCTAAAGTTGAGTCGAAAGGCCAGAACTGTAATCATCTGAAATGGCATACAGAAAAGGAAAAGCTTAGTCTAATAGCCAGTCTATTGGTTTAATCAATTCAAGAAAGCAAGGATGACAATAGGACAGCAATCTGTAATGACCAACTGTGTAGGTGACTCTGAATTAAGGCAGTGGCTATCAATCTAATATTATAATCAGCTATGTTATTTAATAATCATTTGCAATCTATCTGATTAAAGAATTTCCTTTAAATTTTATTTATTTATTTATTATTGTGTGGCATGTATGCATGTAAATAAATGTATGGAAACACATGTACCATGGCATGTGTGTGAAAAGCATAAGACAACTTCAAGTGTTGCTTCATTCCTCTGTCATATGGATCCTGGGGAGAGAACTCAGGTCATCAGGTTTGACAATAAGCACATTAACTTACTGAGCCATCTCACTGGCCTGAGTGTGGTTTAAAAGAATTGTATGAGGTTACGTCATGCTTGCTTGCTTGCTTGCTTGCTTGCTTGCTTGCTTGCTTGCTTGCTTGCTTGCTTGCTTGGATGAATAGATAAATGGAACCATCTGTCTTTACACCCATTCATCATCTCCTGGTCATTTTCTTAAGAAGTCAGAATTGAGAACTAGGCATACATCTTCCAATTTCACCTTGTCAACTGACGTTTCACTAAAATACCAGTCCAATGACTTCCAGACAGAATAACAATTCAAAGTACTGACAAGAACATCATACAGTAATAAAATAAAAGGAAAGCTAAGAAAGCATGCTTTAGGTACCAAACACAATAGTCAAAAGACTAAAACTATCTTCTGAGGTTCTTCTCTATGCTCTGTGCCTTGGGGATGGAAAGTCGATCAATTCAAATGTGTCTAAAATTTTGTGTGTTCACAATTTATCAAGAAAGAGAAAAGAAACAATATTCAGCTTAGATAATTGGTCATTTCAGAACTTAACTCCAGAGAAAAGAGTGTCGAGTTACTAATATACATCTTCCATTTTCATGAATACTTTCTCATAGATGCTTCACTCAAGATCCTAAAAGATGGTTTTATTATTATCTTCTTCAGTGGGATAAAAATTTTGCTTCTGAAAATGTGACACCAGCCCTGAAGTTTCGTGGGAGATGAGCAATATACTGGCCAGGAAGTTATCATTTTAAATAACTTATCATAAGGGGCATACTATAAAGAATGTACATCTGGCAAGTGTTTGAACTGCACAAGTGCCTAGAAGAAATCAAATGAAACAATATTCTTGCATTGATCTATGATATGAGGGGAGGCACAGAGGACAGCATTGAGAATGCTCTCCTGTAAATAGTGAGTTAGCTTTGGCTTACACTAAACACCTTAATTGGAGTTTTCTCTGCCAAGTAACATACTCACATAGCTGTTTGAGGACTCATCACCCTTTAGACTCACACTTCTGTTTGCAAATGGACTAATAAAGCCCACAGAGTAATTGGAGAACAGCTGGACTGGTCCCCAGAGGGGAGCAGAATTTGGCCAAGCTGCCCAGTGCTGTTCTACCATAACACTTTGCCATCTGACAAGAAATGCAAGCTGGCAAAGGCTTTTCCTGGAAGTATTCAGCTTCTTCAGCTACCTTCCCTTCCCCTGTATATCCAGCTGCTTCCACAATGGTCTATGTTCACAGCCAGCTCTGGGTTTCATTCACAGTGTTTGCTGCTTATACATCATCTTTCATTGCCCTCTCCTTGAGTAGATCTCTAGTCAGTTATTTTTCTCAATATGCATTTTTTTCAACTAGTCTAGAATCAATTATCTGTACATTTTTTATTATTTTACTTGCCAATTTATTACAGGCCAGTAACTTAGTAAAATCCAATTATTAGTATGGAAAGACATTATTAGGAGACATAAAAACATACATTTTAGCTTTTCATTGTCATCAACAGACAGATAGTACTTTCTTTAAATGTTATGAAATCTTCCCCAGTCTTCGTTTCAATTGTTTTTATGACCAGTATGACAAAATTTATGGGCCAGCACCAAACGCATTTTTGAAGAATTCTTACTAATTCTGGTATCTTCTTCTCCACTGCCTACCAACATTTTGGTACTGCCCCACATAGATATTAACCCTTGCCCCATAACCTTAACCATATTGAAACATATTAAAAACAAAGACTAGGTAATTGAATCATTAGAAAAAATACTGATGACCTCTCCAAATGTAGCAATCCAAAGCACCACCAATTTATTTCCCCTCCTCTGGGTTTCACAGTATTAGAAACAAGCAGATCCCAGTGAAGCAAGAATAGAATGGCAGATGCTATTCAACTCAAAGTAAAGTTCTAAGAATCCAGGTCCCACAAAAGGCTTAGCAAAAATTAAAGCTGTGGAAATTATGAAGGAGTCCAAACCTTGTAGGGTAGCCTGCATACTGAAATCCCAGGAAAGAGCTGACAACACATTTAAAATCCAAAGAATGCCTGCCTGCTATAGGAAAGTCTTGTGCTCTAGTCAGGACTTAAACTGATAATATGAAGCCCACCTGTATTACAAAGGAAAATCTCTTTTACTGAAAGCCGACCAACTTGAAGGTTAAGCTTGCCTGAAAACACATCATGGAAACATTCAGAAAAGAAATTGTTTGACCCGATATCGGGCCACTTTGCTCGGTGAGGTTGATATATAAAATTAATCATCATAGTACCACTATCAGGGCCACGGATTGTGCATACAAGCATAACAGTGAAGTTCCTTATGTCTTCTTTCCATTCATTTCAGGAACTGAGAATTTTGTTTTGTTAGTAAGCAAACCCAGGAACCAACACATTCTAGGTCATTATTGTACCACTGAGCTACATTCTCAGCACTCGAGTTTCTTCCTTATTTTATTGGAAAAAAATAACCATCCAATATATTCTGATCATGATTTTCCCTCCCCTAATTCCTTCGAAATCCCACCTATTTCTCTACCCTCACATCCCCACACTCTCTCTTTTCTTATCTCTCTATATAAAACTGACTATTCCTCTTCCAGAGGCTATCAGTTGCGAATAGCTCCTTGTCTACCAGTAGACATTCAGGCCTACACCTCTCCATGGTGGGATTTGGTTTAGATTAAAGTTCACATGGATTGTACAAGATATTGTAACTATTGCCAACTCTTATGTGCAGCTGCCCCACTGTGGCCAGAAGACATTTTTTTCTTCATTCACTGCTTTTAGTTCTTACAATCTTTCCATTTCTTCTTCAATAATCCCTGAGATTTGGGAGCAATGAGCAGAGTATAGGAGTTCCAGTTAGAGCTGAACACTCCACCCTCTAATTCTCCACACTTTGATCACTTGTTAGTCTATGTTTAATCACCATCTATTCCAAACAGAAGCTTCTCTGATGAAGGCTGAGATACATAATAATCAATGGATATAGCAGTAAATCATTAGGAGTCAACTAAATACTATGTCCATTTAGGATAATAATAGTGGTAGATTTTTCTGTGATGCCTATGGCTTTTCTAGCCACTGGTTTTGGAACCTGATAACGGTACCAGTTATGGGCTTCCTCTTGTGAAACAGGACATAAATCCATCAGAAAGCAGCTACTTCCATCACATTAGAAACACTATTGCACCAATGGGGATGTTGTCTCAGTGCAATAGTTACTATAGCTCACAGCACTTTTGCTGAAGAGACCATGCACCATGCACTTATTTCAAAGAACATGAATATATTATGTTGGTATTGACTTAACAGCATCGTTCCTACGGTCTAACTAGCTTTTATAATACTAGACAGTGCTATGCACACTACCCGAAGAGAATGGTAATCATCACAATTACCCAGCTGTGAATGCTGTGAACTACAATACTCAGGGTTTTTTTTCCTACAACTGTAACCTCAATGCCTTGATCAGCATTTTGTTCCCAGAAAAGCCAGTGCCTAAAACAATACATTCTAGACAACTGATAGACAGATGAATAGTCTTCAGAAAAGTAATATTTTATAGATTATCCCATGGTCTTTCAGAAGAAAAAGGATAAACAGATATCAAAAGGAGTTGCTAGAGTAGAATGTACATATGTATCAAAATTCTTATCAGTAGTACATGATGGTTGATATCATTTGTCAACTTAACAATATCTAGAATCACCTAAAAAACAAAAGTCTCTCTCTCTGTGTCTCTCTCTCTGTCTCTGTCTCTCTGTCT
>NC_034591.1:125459986-125467796 GCF_900095145.1 Mus pahari | reverse complement strand
GTGTGTGTGTGTGTGTGTGTGTGTGTGTGTGTGTGTGTGTGTGTGTGTAAGGAAATTTTCGAGATTTGGTTAATAGAAGTTGCAATATCATAACTCTCAATGAGGGTGTCACCATTCCAAAATCTACAGCTCTATACTACATAAAAAGCAGAAAGGAAGCTGAACCCTGATGTTCATTTCCCTCCATTTCAAGGGTGGATCATTGTGACCAACTGTCTCAGGCTCCAACTGCCATGACTTTTCAACTATGATATACAGCTCACAGATATGTCCACAGTAAGTTAAAATAAACCCATCTTCTGTTAAGTCACCTTTTGTCAGGTTTTGGCGGTAGCAATACAGGAAAGGGAGGAAACTAACACAGGTTACTATCCCATTTCTCAGTAACAGTCTACCACAAACTGCAACTACCATCTACCTGACTCTAGTAGAGCTATTTCCTGAAGCAGCTTTCATTTCTTCCTTTTCCCCTTTCCAAACCAATGTTAACTTAATAAAGTCCTCCAGTGTCCCTTAGCTTTGGTTTATTTATCTTTTTAATTACTTGGTTGGCATTTTACTAACATTTTTAAAAATGTAGATGCTAATTAATGCCTGAGATTAAATATATAAATTTCAAGCCTTTGGACCTCCCCTTGAGCTGGATCCCACTTTGGGCATGTTGCTGGACCTTCTTTTCCTCAGGCTTCTCTCCATTTCCATTCCTATAATTCTTTCAGACGGGAGCAATTATGAGTCAGAGTTGTGACTGTGGGATGCCCCCCCCTCTGTCATTTGATGCTTTGTCTTCCTGCTAGAGGTGGGCTCTGTAAATTCCCTCTTCCTACTGTCTGGCATTTTATCTAAGGTCCCTTCCTTTGAGTCCTGAGAGTCTCTCCCCTCCCAGTTCTCTGGTGCATTCTGGAAGGTCCCCCCAATCTCATATCTCCTGAGGTTGCCTGTTTCCATTCCTTCTGCTGGGCCTCAGGGCTTCAGTTCTTTTCCCTCACCCAATACCAGATCAGGTTCCCCTCTCCTCCACCCACTCCCTCCATGCACACACACCCTGACCAATTTTCCTCCCAGGTCCCTCCCTCCCTCCCCAGTTGTGATTGCTTTCTTCTTCCTCCCCAAGTGGGACTGAGGTGTCCTCACTTGGGCCCTTCAGCTTGTTGACCTTTTTGAGTTCTGTGGACTCTATCTTGGGTATTCCACTTCTTTTCAGCTAACATCCACTTATTAGTGAGTGCATACCATGTATGTCTTTTGGGTCTGAGTTACCTCACAAAAAGGAACCTAGCATGACTGCACTCCTGAAGACCCAACAAGCAGCTGAAAGAGTTAAATGCAGATATTTGCACCCAACCAATGGACTGAAGCAACTGACCCCTGTTGTTGAAATAAGAAGGCTGAAAGAAACTGAGAAGAAGGGTGTAGGAGGACCAGCATTTTCAATTAATCTGGACCCCTAAGGTCTCTCAAACACTGGACCACCATCAGCATACACCAGCTGATATGAAGCCCCCAACACATATACAGTAGAGGACTGCCAGGTCTGTGTTCATTCAGAGAAGATGGACATAACCCTCAAGAGTCTGTAGGCTCCAGGAAGTTTAGATGTCAGATGGGGTGGGGGATGGGGGACATCCAAGTGGAGACAGGAGATTGGGGATGAGGTATGGGATGTGGAACATTTGGAGATAGGGGTAGGGGGAATAAGATATGGCCTGTAAAAATTAATTAATTAATTATTTAATTTAAAAACATATAAATTGCAAAGGTAAACACAATGACATAACCCATCAACCAAATAAAATACACAACACAATTTGTAATATCAGTGGTTCACTAAAAGCATTAGCTATTGTATATGAATGTCTATCAATGGCAAGAAATACAAGATTTGAATGTGCCTTACACTAATAGTGCACCAAGAAGGACAGGAAAGAGATGACCTTTAAACCAAGTACTTCCACAAGAAAGACCTTTGTGGATATTTGCAATAGTGAGAGTGCAGTGAAAGAAACTGAATACAGATTTGTAGATCAAATAAAAAAATGACAAGTACATGCATCATTTGTTTGAAAGAGCATATTTAGAAAGTCCATCACAATTAGCAAGCTAGTTTTTAAAAAAAAATAAAAAAGAATATCAAAAGAATGAGACAATAGAAAGAATTTACTATAACGGAAAGGAATATGCATTGTAGCCACAAGAAAACAATTTAAGTGTAGATGGCAAGATCATCTTATCTTATTTTGTAAGCCTTACAACGTTTTCACTTTTCAATTTCAAAAAAGTATAGGAAACAATAAAGAAGCAATTTAAGTACAAAAAATATAATATATCTTTCAGACTATGCAAGTTTCTAAGTCACCAAGACCCCATGTAGCTATGCCTCCCTAGTCATTTGCATTTCTCCATTGATTGGATAACTGCTTCTGGGAGTCTGACATTCCCTAGGCATTGTCTTAGGCACTGGCAATCTCTTCATGTTACATTCCATTTCAAGAAAATTAGACACAGATATTGCTAAAGCAGGCCTTCATAATAATGTCTGTGTGTCACTGCTCATAAATATCATCAGCCACAATGTCTACTAAGCATACACTGTGCATATTCATCAAGTCAATGCTTACATATGAAATATCACAGATGTGGGACGCTTTGCACTGGATGTAGTAATGTTGAAGATGAGAGTGGCCTTTGTTGAGGAAATCGCTCATCATCATTGCTACAGCTGAGATAAATGGCTTCCAAAGGACCAAGTGATAAAGGCTTATTTGCCAGCCTATCATCGTTGAGAGATAGTAGAACCTTTAAGAGGTGAAACATAAAAGGAGGAAGAAAAGTCATTTGGGAAAGTATTCTTAAGCAAGTTATTAATTTAAGACTAAGATATTGGCCCCTATTGGCTCCCCATTTGGCTTTCAGTTGACATGAAGAAGTTTCTGTGCATAAATATGCTTTGCCTTAACCTCAACCACCTGAATCTTGTGACACTAAATTAAAATAAACCTTTCCTTCCAGAAAGTTTACTTCTTGAGGTATTTTGTCACAGTAGAAGAAAGCTCACTAGCACAGTGGGATACAGAAATGGTGCACAAATCAGTTGCACTTTTCAATCTTGTATTCATTTCTTACAACAATCCCTTTTGCCTTCGAGATATTTCCTGAGGATGATGATTACCTACCTCTTCTTGGTTCCGCCTCTGAATACAGTGTATGTCAGGATTCCATTTGCATGTGCTCCATAAAAAGCCAACAGCTGCAGCTAACCCACTTGAGGTTTGTTGCTCTCCTATCAATAGAATTGAAGAACACTTTGTGCAAAATGGATGGCATAGCAACTCCCTGACAACATCAAGGATGCATATTTACTCTTCCTTTCCATCTGGTCATGAACTTGTGCCTTTCATTGGTAGTATTTTAGCAAGGTGGAGAGCAGATCCAGTAACCTTTTTAATTATCAAAAGTAAGAAAAGCAGGAAGAGTAGTTACCCTCACATTAACAACAATAAACAATAATAAATAGAGGGATGTGTGAAAGCTTAACCTCAATAGTAGAGATGGATTGAATATCTCTAATAAAACTCGTTGAAATTTAGTTCCTATTGCAAGGCATTAAAAAAGGAGGGAAGAGCTGTGACCTGTAATAAGAGACTGTGTTATGCAAGCTGACAATCCTGCATTAATATTTTCATACTTTTAAAGTCCCTACTAGCAAGGGGCTTGCCTAACAAGATGCAGTTCCTTTCGGCTTTGGAGCTTACAGCCTTCAGCAGAGTATGAAATTTATTTTTCTTTATAAATGACTCCGTTTTAAGTATTTAGTTATAGTGTCAGAAAACACACTTGTTCAGATGTCACCGAAAAAGTAACTTTACCAGGGATTGAGGAAACTAAGGAATAGAGTCATTTGAGTGGAGCCTCCAGAAAAATAATAAGTAATTAAAAATCTCTTTTTATATACTTATATGTCACTGGTTCAGTCCACCACCAAGGAAAGGTTATGCCTAATACAAAGCTACAGTGATGATTATTTAAATATCTGAACAGTCATTAACAAGTAGCACAAAGAAGATAGCATTGTCTATATTCCCGACACTTTCTCTTATGTCAATCCTAGCAGTCAAGCTATCAGTGTGAATCAGGAATACATTTAAATGGACTTTGATGAGGTATTGTGCACACAAGCAAAGCTAAATGGACTCAGTCGGTATACCCTTATATTACATATAATGTAATATATACATGTGTGCATATACAAGTGAATATTCATGTCATATGAATAATAAAAACATCACAAATTTTGAAAGGGTTGGGGAGGAACTGGAGTGTAATGAGGGAGGGATGAGACCGATGTACGTGCGGGGCTCATGTATAATGTTCCCAAATAAAATGATTAAACAATAATAATTAAGACATGAATAAAAATAGTACACCAAACTAAATGGCAATCAGCTTTTACTTCCCATTCCTGAACAGAGGGACCAAAGTTAAATGGTATTCTAAGAACTCAGCAAGAGGCAGTTTGGCCCTGAGCAAAACATGACCCTTCTGAAAAACACACAGCCAAAAGTAGTGATCCCACAGGAATAAGGGGAACACACAGTCCTCTATCAATACTTACAACTCCTACAGTTCATAGGTAAAAGCAAAGGACAAGAGGAGAGTTAGCCTCCTGAGCCATACCATAAAAACCACTGTAGGAATAAACAGGTGATCTGTAGATCTTGCAAGGTAGCTTTTGTTGTTGTTGTTGTTTGGTTGGTTGGTTGGATGGATGGTTGGTTGGTTGGATGGTTGGTTCCTGATTTACAGAGGTAAAAACCTAAAGAAAGAATTTTGAGGAGGTTCACAAATGTCAGCATACTTGAAGACCACATCTGAAAATATGTCTACATTCACAGTCATGTCACTCAATTTCAGAACTCTCCCACTACCCAAGACATACTTCAGTGATCAAATTGAGTAATATCATTGAATTCTGTGACAGCTAAGATAGAGATATTGCAGACTTTTGTATCCTTAGTCACACAACTCAAAACCATGCATTAGAAAATGTCCCTTAGAATGCTCCTTTCTTTAAATTATTTTTATGCATGGTGTGTGTACATGTGTGCATGTGTGTGTGGACACACACATGCACACATGGGCATACAGCTGTATAACTATATTGAGATCAGAGGTCAAATCAGCATCTTTTTCAACTACTGTCCACTTTATTATTGAAGACAGGGTTTTTAATCGAACCTGAAGCTTACAGATTTGGCTAGGCTGGGTAGTCAATGAACTCCAGGAATCCATATGTCTCTGTCACCACCAAAGCTGTGTTTCTGTCACCACACAGAACTTTTTATGTAGGTGTAGAGATCTGAACTCACAACTTCATGTTTGTGTGGTAAGGATTTTAGCAAGTAAGGCATATCTCCAGCTCTTCCTCCCCAAATCATTCTTTCACCTAAACTACAGAACATTTATTCTCATTGACTTGATAGATCAGCAGCAGGAGAAACATAAACAGATGTTACTTTAGATGATATATATCCATCCCCAATCCAAAATCTGACCCAACTCTCCCAACATTAGTAATTATCAGACTCTCCAAGGGATTCTGATGGATGCTAGTGGTTTAGGAACTATAATGAATGGGCTAATTTCTACCCAGATAAAGGTAGTCTCAGAAGCTTGAGAGTGACTTTGATCCACTGATTCCTCAATGGTGGCTGTTTCCACTGGGTCTTCTCCACACATATGCTACATTCAATTGAAGATGAAGATCACAAAAAGTTAAAGACAAGCAAGAGATGAGGTACTCGCCTCCAAAGCATTTGCTGTTGGCTCATTCGTCAGATAATCCTGAAGAAGCCTGGCTATTGAGTTCAGCTACCATTGCTTAAAAGAGGGGAAAAAAAGGTGGGGGAGGGGACAAATGTCTAATCCTCACAACAAGCTTCGTGTGGTTTCTTATGGTGTCATATGCTCCAATCCCAATTCTGAAGAATGGCTGGGATAAGGCACTCTCTATACAAGTGTCATCATTCCAGGAAAAGGTTGTCATTTTTAAATTCTAGGTTAGCAGTCTCCAGGGTATAAATTACTTATTAAAGTGCAGAGTACATCAGAAACACCTCAGAAGTTTCCTAACCTCGGGTCATGGCCCTTAAGATTAATTTTGTATGCTACCAGGAAACCTTAAGGATCTGCAACCTTAATAAGTGGTTCTAGAGCTTCCATTCCAAAGACCATAATGGACAGTGATGTATGATCAAAGATGCAGGCTTTGTAGACCTGGCTCCGCATTACAGCTCTTCTTACTACATCTATGGCTTTGTGCAAGTAACTCTTCTGTCATTCTGATATCTTCTTCTAGATCTTGAAATAAAGAACATATATATCATAGACTTTTCATAACCCATGCAAAGTACCTTGGTGTATTCCCTAGCACAAAGAAAACATTCATTAAATACAAAATATTGATGACCCCTGGACCAGTGCCATGGGGCCTGGACAAACCCAAGACAACTTCCAATACAGCACCATAGGGCATGGGTGGAGGACAGAAATCCTGAGACCACTCCTGAGACAACCCCAAACACTCACAAGTGCTGGGCACAACTAAGAAGGCAAGTAAGTGGTGGAAAGATAGAAGAGAAACAGAAACAGAAGGATATGTGCACAATAGAGAGATGCAGAACTGGAGACTCGAAGGTAGTTAGAAACAGCCTGACATGAGTAGCTGGCAATGCCAACTAAGGCCGTGGTTACCTGCATTGCCACCAAAAGTCAGGTCTGAGTCCATAGCCTTACAGCAGCATAGATCTGTTACCATCAAAGGCCAGGCAGATGTTCCTGGTCTGTGCTGCCACCTGGGGCCATGTTGATGCCTGAGGGCAATGCAGAGTAGCCTCACTCCTCCTCTGGGCATCCCTGGATAGCTGGCCCTGAAAGGTATAAGAACAGGAGAGCAGGCTTCACACTTCATCCAAAAAGCACAGTAGATCTGGCCCTAGTTGTGGGGTTTCCAGTGAGCCAACTCTAAAGGCATGAGATCAGAAGAGCTGATTCTGGCCCTTGCCAGATGCAGCATTGGATGAGCCAGGCAGGGTTGTGCTGGAGAGCTCACCCTTATAGTGTGGGTGACGGAAAGCTGGCAGGCTGGCCAGCTCTGCTACCACCTAGGACCAGACCCAAGCCTGTGAATTGACCCACCCCAATATTTATCTCATCTATGAACTGCTGGAGTGTATGAAGGGACCAGTATTACAGACCCAAACCTGCAGGATTTCCAAGACGCAGGGCAGGAGCAGGAAGAGTCTTAGAAAGGACCCAGTATTGATAGAGTAGTGGAAGCCAGACCAATAACTCATTGCAATGAACATATGAAAGCAAAGAACTATGGTCAAAGGGGTATGCTGTGGGACATACTCTGACACAAGACAGCTTCCACAATGAGGCCTTGTTTTCTTTTCTGGGGAGGATTTGGAGGGTAGGTAGGAGGAATGGGGAGAGGAATGGGATTAAGGTGCATGATGCAAATTCACAAAGAGTCAATAAAAAGTTAAATAATAAAAAGGGGGAAATACAGATTATTAGCCATTGTTATTTTCCTGATGACAATGGTGATCAATACCACCATTAAAATACCTTGGGGCTAGCACACTAGCTCTGCCCATGAAAGCTCACAATGGGAGGCCTAATGATCTGAGTTTGATCCTAGAATCTACACAGTGGAAGTAAAGAAACAGCCACCAAATTATCAGACCTTTATACTTGTACCATGACAGGCACACAAATACATTCTCTCTCTCTCTCTCTCTCTCTCTCT
>NC_034591.1:125450429-125459816 GCF_900095145.1 Mus pahari | reverse complement strand
ACACACACACACACACACAAACACACACACACACACACAAATACGAAAAAGAAAAAGTTCAAATATACTGACTGAAAAAGAAGGCAGGGAACATATCTGACTTCTTTCTTTTGATAGGATCCCCATTGTGAGTCTGGATTTTCACCTAGACTGCCTGTTTGTAACAAATTTTTTACAAAGTGGAATTGAATTTAAAACAGTGGTACCCCTCACCATTATCCAGGTAGGGGAGATAATAACAGAGATTATTAGGGTATTTGGGAGGAAAGGAGACAATCAACAGAAGCCTTGACTCATTGCCAGGCCAGGAAGAGGAAAAGAGTAAGAGGTGGAATGAGAATGGGTGCCATTGCAGCCTGCAGTGTTTTCACAGGGCTGGCTGCAGAGGGTGATAATGGCAGAAAGCATGCTTTATCAAAGTGTGAAGTCTGAAGTAAAGGCGAAAGACTGTCTCATCTCAAAAAGACTGGAAAATGGGCTTCAACATTTTAAATGGGATATCACATCATTTGATCACCTACCCTCCAAGAATCAAATTAAGAAGATAAGAGACATTTTCACAACTTAAAAAAAAAAAAAAAAGAATGCATAAGGTCATTTTGAAAGATTCCTTATTAGCAACACTATTTGAACTTAGTAGGGAAAAAGAAGGAAGAGGAAGAAGAGGAGGAGGAGGAGGAGGAGGAGGAGGAGGAGGAGAAGGCAGGAAACACATGACCTCTCATGCTTTAATTTATCTGAAAGTAAAACTCTCCTGTATTAGAGAATCTTTTGTCTCTAGTCTCTTATAAATGTCTGAAAGAATCTCCCAGTAAATTTAATTTAGAAGAAAATGATCAACTATTCAAACCCTTGAGTCACATACTTTGGTGGCCAACACTGCTATTACTGTCAGTGGGAAGCTATTGGGACAAAGGCAAAATTGAAAGCTTCTATGGCTTCTGTTTAAAAAAAAAATGAAGAAAGGAAGGGAAAACACCATCTGTTTGCTACAGGATCATCACAAGCACTGCCACAGGACCCTTCATAGGAAACCACTTGTGATGGTTAATCTTGTTAACCATGGGATTTAGAATCACCATGAAAAAATGCCCGGGACTGTAAATGAGACATTATCTAGATGAGGCTAAATGAAGAGATTAGATGTATCCTAAATGCAGAAGATACTGTCCAATGGTCTTGGCTTTAGGATGAATTAAAAGGAGGATTTAGGCTGAGCTTCTAAACTATGTGACCGGAGGCCTCTTGTTCTGACCACCAACCCTGCTGGGCCACAACGGACTGTACCCCAGAAGACTGAACTCTTCCTTTCTAAAGTTGTCTCTGTTGGGTATTGTCTTGCACCAAGCAGACACATAAATAATAAACTACAACCAGCGAAATCACATACATGGAGGAGGAAGCATAACGCAAGTGTTTGGTTTCTGAAGAACACGTCCCATGCAAAGGATCTTTCTCTCTCTTGGATGATCTATCTTCCTCTGCTCTCACTGGCTTCTTATGATTCCCTGACCCCCACCTGAACTATAAGAAACATGTGCGCTAGAACATATAAAATACTGTACTATTATCTTCAGCACACTTGCAGATATGTAATTCTCATAAATAATCCAAACTTCATGAGAACGTGGATGTTCAATAATTTTTGACCTTTGAAAGTAGCAAGGTTATATGTTTCAATGTGGTACATGCTGTTCCATTTGCCTGGAAGGCTTTTCTCTGAACTTCTTTGCCAGTCCTTTCCTACTTCTGCTTCAGAAGTCAGTTTAATGCATCATTTCTAAACCTAGCCTTCCTTAACAAGCTCATTTCCTTCTATGATAGACTCATGTGGAGCCAATGCTCCTTATACCTCCAAGTTGAATTATAATGTCCTAATTTTGTGTCTGTGTATTTTTATATCTCTTTCTCCCTCGTGATGACAAATTCCATGAAAAGAAATGAGTTTTGTTTGTTTGTTTGTCTGTCTTTTTTTCTCACTGTCATTTCTCTAGTCCAACCTTTGGCTCTAGAAGAGATGTTGAATAAATAAATTGGTTCAACTAGCCAACCTGCATCTGGCATTACTGGAGTGTTTCCCTACAAAGCACAGGCAAATCGGCTTTAAAATCTAATTTCCCTTCACATTCAAACAGCTTGTGGTGAACCCATAAAGTTTTAGCTATACACACCATTTGGTAATACTCTATTGACTCAATAGTGATCTATGACAGTTCGCATCCATATTTATAATAATTTCACTTACAGTAACAGTTTCTCTACATATTAAAGGAATATGAATGTTCAGATTAATTCTCCTTCTACCAAGGATAGTCTTAACATTCTTATTATTATCTTCAAATGGCTTTGAATAGTAATGAGGCTGGTTGCTGAGCTCTGATCTATGCATAGTTTTAGAAGTGACCCCTAAACATTTACTCAAAACTTAATCAGATGTTGTGGTCCAGAGGTCTAGATCTTCACACTGTTCTAAACCTAAATCTCTGCTTCTTTCCTGGTCTGTATGTGATTCATTCTTAGATACCTGATTCTCGCAAAATCCTTATCTACTACAAACAGTGGCAGGACACCAAATCGTCCTAACAGAGCCTCTTTTCCAAATACAAAAATGGGAGAGCACATGGATTAACTGAATGTATTTAGTGCATTAAAGAAAAAGAGGGCAGAAGAAATGGTTCAGCAGTTGAGAGCCTACTGTTCTGACCAAGGACCTTAGTTCTGTTCCCAACACCCACATCAGGTGGCCTATAACTGCCTATAAGTCCGTATTTAAGAGATCTGATACCCATTTCTGGTCTCTGTAGACACATGCACATGTTGCCACATAGACTCAGGCATACATGTTATTAAAGTAAAAATAAAATAAAAATGTATAAACCCACAAATGTAAAATTGTAGGAAGCTGAGTTCAGAAAGGATGAATTTCTGTGGCTACAGAGGAAGCTCAGTCTGTAAGGAGCTTGACATACAAACATGAAGATGTGAAATTAAATACACACAAGCCAACAAGCCACATAACCAAGATGCTGCTGTGCACTAGTAATCCCAGTATTCAGTTGGCAGGGACAGATGGATCCCTGGAGCTCCACTACCCTGCCTACCCTGTATAGGAGCTCATGTCTTAAAAAAAAAAAAGCACCTAAATAAAAATATCCAACACTGATCGGTGGCCTTCACATATAGGTTCATACACACACACACACACACACACACACACACACACAAGCTTGCACACGCATACACACACATGCACACAGTGCTCCATACATATTCCTTCGTCATATGCATCCATGCATATGCACGTGTATGTGCACATGCATACACATACATACACGTACATACTTATGCATGCACAAACATGTACGCCCACAGGTAAGCATACACACAGCAAAAAATAGAATAAGCTTCATAGAATATCTTGACTTTTCAAGCACAGGTAATTCTGTAAACTTCCTAAATAATTATATACTTTACATCATTGCACTGTTGGAGAGATTGCATTTTAAAAAGTCTATATTTCTGTGTAATTCATAGCAATATAACAGATTAAATAGTTTCTATTATTAATAATCATAAACGATGGTGCTAGTGTAAATTATACTTCCTCTCCCTGACACGAGGCTGAAAAAAAGGTGCTCTTAGCAAAGCATTTTTTGTATTTGTTTGCTGGTTGTTTTGTTTTGTTTTGTTTTGTTTACTGGGTTCATGACATATAACATAAATGGCTGGAGTTGGTCAGTTATGAAACAAACAGGCATTAAAAACACTGGTAACTAAAATTCTTACTGTTCACTAAAATCAAATAAGTGGTTTCTAATTGCCGTTCTGTATTCTCCCAGTAATTGCATTCGAATTCCCAGATCTGTGCAAGCCGGGAAATGGGCTTTGGCAAGCATCACCACCATTAGTGAGCACATCTCTATTTCCCAGATCTCCCAATCGAGTTTGCTTTGTAGCTCAGGGCCCATTTATGTACTGTCTGCTACTTCTTCCTGAGCAGCCACCAAATCTAATTTGGTATAAAATCTGGTCCATTTCATATGAGAATCACTGACCAACCATTCAGCACCAGCACCATTAACCCTTAAATCATGCAACTGCTGCTCTTAAGTTCCCATGCTGAGTAATCACACTGGCCTACATGCCTTTCATGCTGCAGACAAAGTCTCACTACTATCTATGTTATCAATTGAATATACTATTTTTCCTATATAACACACCCAGTGCTGCAATTTATATTGTATAAAACTCAATTGTGACAGGCTTTTATATGTTTAAAGTTCCCTTTTGATGTTTATGTATTTTTGTTTGTTTGTTTGTTTGTTTGTTTTTCGAGACAGGGTTTCTCTGTATAGCCCTGGCTGTCCTGGAACTCACTCCGTAGACCAGGCTGGCCTCAAACTCAGAAATGCGCCTGTCTCTGCTTCCCAAGTGCTGGGATTAAAGGCGTGCACCACCACCGCCCGGCTGTAATTTTTTTTTTAAATCTCATTTTTTTCTTTGTGTGAATGGAAGAGGTTTCTCCTTTATTTGTTATATTATTAAAAGAGGACCTTCATGGCATGATGCTATTGCTGCCAGGACTGCCAATCTCAGTTCAGTCCCCAGAACCCACATGGTAAAAGGAAGGAACTAAACTCCCACAAGTTGTACCCTGATCTCTGTGGCATGAGTGGGTCTCCACACATTCACATACAAACCAAAAACACATATGTCAGTAGAAATAAACAAATAGTAAGTGAAAAAAAAAAGTCAAAGAATACATCAATTTGACAAGGCTTAAATATCAAAGCACAAAACGTTATGCCATAAACGATCTTTCTCAACAATGGCCAACACAACTATATAGTGTTCTCTTCTTTATAAGATGAATTATGTCCTTATAATATTGCAAATTCCTTCACTTAAACATTTTACTGTTTTCTGTCACTAAAGCATGTTCAGTGTGATACCGCTTCTTTTTTTTTTTTTTTTAATGAAAATTTCTCTATAATAGAAATGTGCCAATATTTAGGAATCCCTTACAAATGAAAATTTGTGTTAAGCTTAAATTTCATCTATTATAATAGTCTGCTATACTGCATGGGTTATTTCATGTTTACTTAAGTATAGATTTAGGGTAAACTCTTAGTGGTATATTTGCTTAGCCAAAGGGTATACACACTTATTTTAAATTTTGACATAAACTTCAGGCCCTCCATGAGATTCTACCAACAAATACTAACATTTGTGACTTCTTTTCTCAGCAACTCACTAACTAAAAATATATGCACTGTTTGGAACCTTGTCATTTTGACAGATGAACAGAACGGTTTCATTACTTTTATTAATATTTATCTCGATACTAGTTCAGTAGGGCTAGCCTTTCTCAAATGCCAAGAGCACCTCTTTTGTGTTCCATGTCTATTGCCTACATATTTATCAATATTATCCACTAAAAATGTTTCAATTCCCTCTCATTATAAATTTTGAGCTCCTCTTCATTTAACAGTAATGTTTGCCTTATCCGTGGCAGACACTGAAGAGAATTTAAGTGTGTATTCTGTTTCACAGTTACCATCATTTAGTGAAAAGAGAGTGGAAAGGGGTGTTTATTATTTATATATCCATATCTAAGATTATTTTGTTATTTGCTTTTGACTTTTTGTTGTCAAATTCACATCTGGAAGCCTGTCCTTTCTCTCAGATTTGAAATCATTCTGCTGCTTTCCTAGTAATTGTATGGTTTTCATTTCTGACACTGAAAAGTTTGCTGAAATGCTTCATGGGGTATTAAGTAAAGACTCAAGTTTTCTCTTTCTAGTGATGTCTGCCTGGGTCCTGAAGTCACTGAATGACCTTTTCTCAAACATTAATCCTAGACTTAATCAAGTCTATTTCCAGACTTGTAAGATCACCCTGCTGATAGTTCCGGTCCTGTATCAGGGTCAAACTCTGTCTTATGAAAGTTTATTTCACATCCCATGGTCTGTCAATGCTTTTTAATTTCCCAATGTAAAACATATTGCACTATTCAAGCAGCAAAGGAAAAGCCTTCCTGTTAGTATTGTAACAGACACCATGCCATTTTTATGAAGTCACTAAGAAAGGATAAAGAATATTTCAGTGTACCTTTCTACTCAGAGACCTTTCAGTATGGTCACACTTGTAACAAAAGGATATTGTGCAGTTGTGCTAATCTCATTACTGTAACTAGAAACATAATTCTTTCAGAAAAAAAAAAAATGTTCTCTCTGACTATAGAGAACGCTGGTCTGAATTGGCCTGAAAAGGTTTATCTGAATGTGTGGAAATCCTGTGTGTGTGTGTGTGTGTGTGTGTGTGTGTGTGTGTGTGTGTGTGAGTGTGTGTGTGTGTGTACCCAATGATAGATGAATTGTTACTTTCAGTGTTAATCCTCATGTTTTTTTCAATAATATAATCTTTTCATCAGGAAATGAAGATAGTCTCTCTCATCTTCACACATTTGTTACATCTCTAATTCTGTTCTTGACCTAATTGTGTTAGCAGGCACCTCTGATGTAGCAAGAATCACAGCAGGGAAAGGACAGAGCCCAATGCTAACTGCTCCCTAGAGAGCAAGGATGGCTCCTAATGCTGACTGTGCCACTAAAGCTGACTGCTCATTCACAACAATGCTAACCAGCAGTGCTGACTGCTCTCTGCAGGGCAACATTAGCACTAACTGACTATTCCCCCCAAAGAATGAATCCCTAATGCTGCCTGTTTCAGACAGAACAATGTTAACTGTTGAACTCCTGACTGCTACTCATGCAGAGATCTTAACCCTTAGTGTTGAGAGTGTATCCAGGGCAAGCTTAGCCCCATAGCATGAATACTCCATACAAACAAATGTTAAGCACTAGCACTGTTTCTGACTTCAGCAGGACAGAAATGGTTCCTATTGTTACTCTAGCTTATGTTCCACCACCTTGAGGAAGAATTTACATTACTTTGTTAACTGTATTTATTCTGAAAAAAAAAAAAAAAAAAAAAAAAAAAAAAAAAGAAAGCTGGTTACACCAAATGCCTTTCTAGTGCCCATGGACACAGGCCTGCCTTTTCCCTAAGCCATTACCATAGTGGTTGCATTGTGAGGCTTCTTTTGGTTTTGTAGTTGTACTTGTTTTACATCTTTAAGCTAAGATTTTGAGTGTGTGTGTGTGTGTGTGTGTGTGTGTACTCACCACTGCATCTTGCTCACATCTACTAAACACTACCCTTTGATATTCCTCCTCACATATTCACTGATCCTCTCCCTGCCCCCCCAATTTTTTTCTGCTTCATGACTATGTAAATATTTACACCTAGATTCCATGCATGAAAGAAGACATATAATGTTCTATCTTTATTCACCCACCCCTTCCTTAACTCCGTGCTTCTGAGACAAGGTCTCACTAAGTAGTTCAGTCCATCCTGAAGGCACTGCATACATCTGTCTATCCTCCAACTTGAGAAACTTAGTCTCCTGGGTCCTGAAATTAGAGGCGTGTGTCCCCATGTCTAGCTGAAAACTTTTAATAATGTGGTATGATTTGTAGATATCAGCCACACAAATGTAGAAGCTGGGACTGTGGTAAATGATATGTAGAATCCATTTTTTCTAAATATTTTGTCACATATACACACAGTGAGATAAAAGTGAGAGTTTTAAAAACACATTTAAGAAGTTTATGGCCCACAACTCCACCTGCTTTCCCAGAGTCCACGATGGCAAGAATGACACATGCAAAACACTTTGCCAGCCCTATGCCAGCCAAATTCCTTTAAAGCACACCCAATGACTATAAGGTGCATCCATATCCCCTAGGCCACAGCTCTGCATGCATTCCCAGAGGCCACAAAGCACCAGGGGCCCCAGACCAAACTGGCACTAGGAAACCTAGAGGGAATGTTAGCAACCATTTGTGAACATTGATGCAAAATATCTCAATGAAACATTCCCAAACTGAAAGGAAAAAAGACACGGAAAATAGATTATCCACTATAATCAAGTAGGCTTCATTCCAGAGATGAACATCATTCAACATATGAAAATTCATCAATGTAACTCATCATACAAATGAACTGAAATAAAAAGCCACATGATCATCTTATTAGATACCGAAAAATTCTTTGACAAAATACAACACCACTTTGTGATAAAAGGGTTGGAGAGATCAGTGATACAAGGCACATATCTAAGCGTAATACAGACAAGATGCAGCAAGCCAATTGCCAACATCAAATTAAACGGAGAAAAACAAAGCAATTCCACTAAAATCTGGTACAAGACAAGGCTGTCCACTGCCTCCATATTTATTCAATATAGTACTTGAACTTTTAGCTAGAGCAATAAGACAACAAAAGGAGATCAAGGTGATACAAATTGGAAATGAAGAAGTCAAAGTATCACTTTTGGCAGATGTATGATAGTATATATAACTGACCCCAAAAAATTCTGTCAAGGAACTCCTACATCTGATAAACACCTTCAGCAAAGTGGCTGGATTCAAAATTAATCTTGAAAAGTCAGTAGACATCCTATATACAAAAGAAAAGCAGGTTGACAAAGAAATTAGGGAAACAATGTTGTTCACAATAGATATTTAAAGTGTAACTCTTAATGAAGCTAATGAAGGACCTGTATGGCAAGAGTTGCAAGTCTTTAAAGAAAGAAATTGAGAACATATCAGAGGGTAGATAGAGTCCTCCCTGTATATAGATCAGTAGATTTCACATAGTAAAAGTGAACATCTTACCAAAAGCTGTCTATATAGTCAATGAAATCCACATTAAAATTTCAATACAATTCTTTACAGACCTTGAAAGAACAGCTCTTAACTTCATATGGAAAAACAAACAAACAGCAACCAAACCCATGATAGTTAAAACAGTCCTGTGTAATAAAAGGACTTCTGGAGATGTCACCATCACTCGTCTCACACTATACTACAAAGCAATAGTAATTTTAAAAACACATGGTACTGGCATAAGCACAGACAAATTCATCAATGGTAGAGAATCAAAGACCCAGACATAAATCCACAAACCTATGAACACTTGATATTTGACAAAGAAGCCAGAATTATATAGGGCGTGGGAGGAAGCATCTTCAACAAATGGTGCTGGACTAACTGGATTTCTGCATGTAATAGAATGCAAATAGATTAATATATATTACTGTACTGGCTACTTTTGTGTCAACTTGACATAGCTGGAGTTATCAAAGAGAAAGGAGTTTCAGTTGGGGAAATGCCTCCACGAGATCCAGCTGTAAGGCATTTTCTCAATTAGTGATAAAGGGGGGAAGTCCCCTTGTGGGTGGGACCATCTCTGGGCTGGTAGTTTTGGGTTCTATAAGAGAGCAGGCTGAGCAAGTCAGTGAGGGCAAGCCAGTAAAGAACA
>NC_034591.1:125425422-125450418 GCF_900095145.1 Mus pahari | reverse complement strand
TCCAGGAGATCCAGCTGTGGGGCATTTTCTCAATTCCTGATCAAGTGGGGAGGTCCCCTTGTGGGTGGGACCATCTCTGGGCTGGTAGTCTTGGGTTCTATAAGAGAGCAGGCTGAGCAAACCAGTGGAGGCAAGCCAGTAAAGAACATCCCTCCATGGCTTCTCCATCAGCTCCTGCTTTCTGACCTGCTTGAGTTCCTGCAGCTTGAGTTCCTCCAGTCCTGCATCCTTTGTTGATCAATAGCAGTATGGAAATGTAAGCCAAATAAACCCGTTCCTCCCCAACTTGCTTCTTGGTCATGATGTTTGTGCTAAGACAATTACCCTACACAAAGCTCATGTCCAATGGGCTCAAAGTATTCCATATAAAACTATATACACTAAACTTGATGGAAGAAAAAGTAAGAAAGCTTTAATGCATTGGCAAAAGAGACAGCTTCCTGAACAGAGCACTAATAGCTCAAGCACTGAGATCAACAATTAATAAATAGAACATCACTGAAGCTGAAAATATTCTGTAAGACAGCGGACACTTTCAAAAGGGCAAAATACCAGCCTATAGAAAATATATTCACAAGTCCTACATCAAAATGTATAAAGAACTAAAGAAATTAGAAATCAAAAAAATCAAATAACCCAATTTAAAAATGGGGTACAGATCTGAACAGAATTCTAGATAGAAGAATCTCTAATGTCTGAGAAGTGCTTAAAGAAATGTTCAAAGTCCTTAATCATCAGGAAGATGCAAATCAAAATTACTCTGAGATTCCCTCTTACACCCATCCCATCAGAATGGCTAAGATCAAAACCCTCAATCTCATACTGGCAAAGACATGGAGCAAGGGCAACATTCTTTCATTGCTGTGGTAGTACAAACTTGTACAGCCACTTTGAAAAACATTATGGCAGTTTCTCAGAAAACTCGAAATAGATCTACCTCAAGACTCAGCTATACCACTCCTGGACATATATCCAAATGGCATATCACTGTGACACAAGAACATTTGTTTAATTAACTGTATTCATGACAGCTTTATTCCTAATAGCCAGAACTGGAAACAACCTATATTTCCCTCAATAAAGTATTGTAATGGAGTATTACTCATGTTAAAAACAAACAAACAAACAAGCTATTACATCATGAACATTTCAGGCAAATACATAGAGCTAGAATAGATCATCCTGAGTGAGGTAACTCAGATCCAGAAAGACAAACATAGTATGTACTGGATTATAAGTAGATATTAGCCACAATGTACAAGATAACCATGATACAATTCACAGACTTAACATGAATCTTACTGTGAAGAGGAAATAGAATAGATATCTCAGGTGGAGGGGAGCATATTGGGGACAGGAGGGATCAGATGGGAGAGGGGGAAGGATAGAGGAAATAGGGGGGATCCCTTGGGAATAAACTAGAACCTAAGACAATGGAATCTCAGGAAAAATCTATGGGGGTGACCCTAGATGAGACTCCTAGCAATGGAGTATGTGTAGCCTTAATTTGCCATTTTCTGTAATTAAACAAGACTTCAAATGGAAGGGTTGAGACATCAACCAAGTCATATAACCTTTAACCTACAATTTTGTCCTGCCTACGAGATGTACTGGGGTAAAGATGACACAGAAATTATGGGTGTGACCAACCAGTGACTGGTCCAGCTTGAGACCCATGCCATGAAAGGGAACCCTGGGGGGTCTAGAAATTAGAGATTGGATAACCCACAGATCTAGAATAGAACAAACACTACTGGAAAACGAAGTCAATGAAATGATTCGTAATGATATTCTGCAGTACTCACAGATTGGTGCCTAGCCCAATTGTTGTCAGAGAGACTTCACCCAACAACTGATAAAATCAGATGCAGGTGCCCACAGTCAAACATTAGGTGAAGTTTGGGGAATCCTGAGGAAGAAGTGTCAGAAGACTTATAGGAGCTAGAAGTGTCAAGGACACCACAAGAAATCTTACAGAATCAACTAACCTGGGCTCCTAAAGGCTCACAGAGATTGAACCAACAACCAGGGATCCAACCTGGGACTGACCTAGGCCTTCTACTCATATGTTACAGTTGTGTAGCTTGGTCTTCTTGTGGGACTCCTAAGAGTGGGAACAGGAGTTGTCTCTGACTCTGTTGACTGTTTTTGGGACCCTTTCCTCCTACAGATTGCTAGTCTAGCCTTAATAGAAGTCTTACTGCAACTTCATACATCATGACTGGTTATTACCCGTGGGGGTCCTGTCCTTTTCCAAAAAGAAAAGGCCGAGTGGATGAGGGTTGGAGAGGAACTGGGAGGAGAGGAAAGTGGAGAAATTGCAGTCTGGATGTAATAAATAAATGAATAATATATTTTTAAAAGGAAGGAAAAAATCGAACCACTCAGTTTACTTATCTGAACCATGCTAGAAACAGAGCCATAGTGAGCTTCCTGGCACGCCTGTCAAGATGCTGTATTTTACTAAAAGGAGTACTACTCATTACTCATTCTAAAGATGCACATTATGTCATCAGGCCTGGAAAGGACATGTTTGCAATCCCAGCAATTATATGGCTGAGGCAGGAGTTCTAGACACAGTGAGACACTGTTCCCGCCCCAAGTAAAAGATAAGAAAAATGAATATACTTGGCAGAGAGTTTCTAGGCTCTGGGAATCTGAGTTCTCCATTAGTTCAATAACAAGTCTTCTGCGTGATGTCAGTGGTTCATGAAAGTCTTCAGGAATATTTTGTATCTCTTAACAAATTTGACAAAGTAACGTCTGTATCATTTACACTTTTTTTTTCCTTGCCACTTTTTGTATGGTTTTCATCAAGAAAAGAGGGGGTATTGGGTTAAGGACAAAAATTGATGCTTTTCTGTACTTATATAAAATGTAAAATATTTATTAAAGGGGTTGAACCTATGTTATATAAACACCATCTTGAAACAGGCAGACAGCATCCAATGTCTCTCAACTTTCCAAGTCCAGGAGCTCTGTTCTTATTCAGAACAGATGTTGCTGCTCTAATGTGAACATCTGAGACACAAGCGAAGGGAAGCATAATTCTTACTTCGTGATGATAAGGAAATTAGAGGCTATTTGATTGAACACAGCCCTCACCTTTTAATAATTGTGTTAACCTTTTCACTCACTATTCATATCCTCTCTCCATCTCCATGGAAAGAAAATTGTTGGTTCCCTGACACTGATCTGTCTCCTAGACCAGAAAGGTAATGAATTAGTCCAGGACACCACTCCCTAGGCATTTGGTTCCAACACCAGGAAACATGAAATCTAATCTTAGGCTCTGCTTTACAAAGGATGAAAGAGGATTTTTCAGAAATCAGGGAGTGGAAAGGTATCTACACATGTGATAAACGGGTAAGAAGACACAAATGTTTCTTGGTCCTTAAAAGTGCGGTGGCAAAAACAAACACATTAATTGGCTTTTCCCAAGGACATGTCACTCTGTCTGCCCTCTAAATTTCTTCTACATTGTGTGATCTAACTGGTAAATATACATGAGCTTGTATGATTCATCCCTTTGTACTGTGGAGACAGAGGCAGGCACAAAGCTTCAGAAGAATTCAAGAAATAAAATATCTCAGTGCTTACCAACAGTACTTAAAAAAAAAAAAAAAAAAGAATGGAGGTGTCTTTGCTGCAGCAACACGGGTTGGGGTGGGGGACGTACGGTCTTGGAGCCGGATTCCACGGGATTGTAAGAATATGGCAGACAAGCAGACAGTGGAGAAAATCACCAGTTTCCATGAGGTCAAGCTCAAACCTGAAACAGAACATCCTGTTGACCAAAGAGACTACTGAACAAGAAAAGCAAAATGAAATTTCCTAAAAGCCTAGACTGAAGGATTTTCCTATCCCATCCCACTCTGAGTCCCCCTCGAAATGTAGAGTAAGTGCCGCCTGCAAAATGGATGCAAGTCAAATGTTGCACTGTAAACTCAGGCTTGGTACCTGGGTCTCTGAGTGGGGAACCCCTACTAACCGGATACACAAATTTCACTGCTTTGATCTAGGATATTGTAGAGAATTGCTTGTATGACTGATTAAAATAAAAATACACTTTGTGGTAAGCACACTCGAACACACACACACACACACACACACACACACACACACACACACACACACAGGAAATATGTAGCTAGTTCTTCTTCCACAAGTCACTAGGTTATGCTGCTTGCAAGAGACCAAGAGACACTCAACTCATTTTTCAGATTTATGGCATCAACTAGGGTAAGCACTTGGCAGGCAGAAATAGACCTAGAGAATAATATTTGTTATTTCTTTTTTCTTTTTTTAACCCAACAAAGAAAAAAATCAAGTAGCAAATAAAGACTTGGAGGTTAATCATGTTAAATCTTAGAACGATTCTTTTTTCTTTTCAAAAGGATGCCATGCTGGGATTTTTCTAAAGAGCCTACCTTTCTAACGTGTTGATTTATTTTTCTAAAAAATCTAAAAGAACCTACGTTTTTCTCAACCTCCCTCTTATCTACTTGTAGAAATTTAATTGTGGTATCAATGGCAAACATCTGGGGAAACTACTTTATACAATGGGACCTCATTTGACTTTGAGAGTACTTGAGAATTCTTTTCATTACTCGAGTCTTTAATCTTTACTATGGGAAGGGTTTTCCTCCAGTTCCTAAGTAGACTAAAAGCTGTAGTATTCCCAAGGTCTGAGGTTGAGGGCAAGAGTAATCTACACGAGACTCCGTTTCCTAATGTGTCAATAAATTCTGATGGTCCCTCTGTCTTGTTACCAGAATACCCCTGGTAAACCATGGGCAACTCCATTAGCATTCACTTTCCTATAGGCTTTTCGGTGCTGGCTTGTCACTTTAACTCATTTTCAGCAGAGTATCCAGTCCCAGATACTAAACACTTCTCAGGAGTCATGGCCATTACTGGGTGTTATAGGTTGGATTATAAATGTCTTTCAAAAGTTCATGACATAGAGGATTGCATTTGCATAAGGTGGTGCTATTGGAAGGTGGAGGCACCTGTAAGAGGCAGGACCCAGTGAAATATCCCTTTGAAGAGGTCAATGGACCTATGGACCTTTCTGTCCAGCACTTTGGCCTCCTTGTCATGAGGTGAGCAGTTTTGACATCATAATCTTCTTTTCTGCCACAGACCCAAAGGCACTGAGGGACAATTAATCCTTTCCTCTAAAATTGCATTTTAAGATGAGCCCAAAGTCTTACAAATGGCTTTATCTTTGGTACTTACCATTGCTACTCAAATCTGACTCGTTAATAGAGAGACCTTTACCAAATGTACACAAAAAGTTATTTCACCATGAACTTTGTAAATTTTTCTTTTTTTTAGAATGAATAAAAATTTTATTTGTTTCATACACACTTATAAGCACATGCCACCTCATATTATCCTTAACAAAGACTCATGTAAAACTCTGATTAATTTCTCTTATATATTTGGTAATATATAGCTGACATTCATTATTTTCTTGCCTTGAAATACTTCTAGATTTATTTTCTTTTTTTATTAGATATTTTCTTTATTTACATTAAAAATATTATGCTCTTTCCTATTTTCCTTCCCAAAAATCCCCTATCCCCTCCCCCCTTGCGCTGATTCCCAAACTTACCCACTCATGCTTCCCGGCCCTGGCATTCCCTTATACTGGGTCACAGAACCTTCACAAGACTAAGGGCCTCTCCTCCCATTGATGATCATCTAGGTCATCCTCTGCTACATATGCAACTAGAGACAGGAGTCCCACCATGTGTTTTCCTTGGTTGGTGGTTTAGTCCCAGGGAGCTCTGGGGGTTACTGGTTAGTTCATATTGTTGTTCCTCCTATAGGGCTGCAAACCCCTTCAGCTCCTTGGGTACTTTCTCTAGCTGTTTCTTATGTGTCTGTGCATATAGTATGATTATAAGAAACCATAGGAAGTAGAAGACAACACAATTCATAAATTATTTCCTATGTACAAATATTAAGACAGTATTTCTGTGTCATATAGATATATAGATATATAGATATATATGATATCATACAGATAGGTAGATACACACACACGTTATATGTTGCAATTAAAATAAGCAACATATTAAGCTTCCAAATTGTGACAAAATGAAGGACAAAGGAACTTAGCTTGCTAACTGTCGCTCCACAAAAGACACTTGAATTTACAGCTACCTGTTTTGCAAGACGTTTTGTTTCATGCAGCCTAGGGATGAGAGTTTCATCTCCTCATGCTGCTTAGATGATTGAGCTTATGTTTGTGCTGTCTGTTGAGTGATAAAATGGTTACAACAGATGCAAAGCCTACACAAGGTTGGGCAAATGACTTGCCAAGCAGTAGCTGCCAAGAATCTAGTTTCCTGTTTTTCAGCTGAGGACTCTCTTTCCCCAGTAGGGGGCTACCTTGAAGTTTTGTGAATCCCATGAAAATCAATCACAACACCTGTAACACTTTGTGGAGAGAGAGAGAGGAATAAAGAATGTCAATCTGAAATCTATGAGCCCCCTGGCTCAGTTACAACCTTGGGCTGCACTTCAGAGAGAAATAAACTGTGCAGCCCTGAGAATCCATCAAAAGATAAATTTGTCTTGATTGAGGATAACACTGCTTACTAGCACCACGATGTTTTGGGTTGTTTCCGGCTTCCATTATTAAGACGGCTCTATTTACCGTTCTCCTCCCTTTGTCTATGATGGCATCCAAAGATTTAGGATGTGTATTCTGTACGGCCTTGCCATAGATCATTTATACCAGACAACAAATGTTAACACTTCTGAGTATGAGACAATTGTCAAAGAAAAAGAGAGGCTTCAAATATAAATAGATGGAGTGTATGGGATGTGGGCTGATTCAGTTACCGATAGGATGCAAGGCAAATGTTATTAAATACAGAAGATCTAATTGCTCTGAGAATGAGAGAGAGTTATCTGTTAAGGATTCATTGTCAAATAGGCAAGAAAGAATTCTGCCAAATGAAAAATTATATAATTTTCCAATCTAGGCACTGCATTCTATATTTCCAGGAATTCTGGGGCAGGAAGGAGAATGATGCATATAAGTTAGAAGTCTGAATCAATTGGGCCCCTGAATTGAATACAATAAAGGAAATAATTTGTCCTTTGTCAATAAATGTAATGGGCTGTGACTTAAAAAAATCCCCTGTGGGGAATAACTTGGTTTTATTGTTTATCTGCAGTGTGAAGATTCCCTTGGAAGACTTTATACAATATGTCATTCAAGCAGATGAAAAACACACTGTGCTGAGGTACTACCTGAATATTGTGATGTAAAGAATAGCTTTTGGCAAAAGAAAATTCTCTAAGTATGTGTTTTACCATTGGCTAAAGCACTGGCTGTATAAACACATTATCAACTAAGCATGAAATACCCAAACACAAGTAGAAACACAAGGATCACATAAGAAATGCTGCTGACCCATATAAAACTAGTGAAATGTTTGCATTATTTAAATAGACCCAGTGACATTAGAACCCAAATAAGACATAGAAGACTAGCATAGTTTTGTAAAGGGTACACTTGTTTAATGTTCTAGAAAGTAAAGTACTATTGGACCTATCTGACATAGAGGAAACCCCGATATAAGTAACACTTGGTTTAAAGTGGGCGATCTAGACAATTGCATTGAGGCTTCACTGGTGCTTTTTGAGAATCAGGGTAATGTTTATGTTTATGTTTATGCATTTTATGTGTATGTATACACACATATAAGTTTATGTATCTACATGTAAATCAGACCTTCAAAATATTATTCTGAAGCATAATTTATAAACACATGAACACAAAAATCCCATGAAAGCTATATTATTTCCCAACCAGCATATCTGCACTAGAAAAGGCAGTCTGCAATAATGAAAGGCCATCTAACCATCATATCTGTCAAATAAGGACCACATTCCCCTCCCTCACTGTGTCAGATAACTCTGACAGGACAAACTGGGAGAAACAGGGACTGCAGAAAGATCTGCTTAACTATTATAAATGTACTTTGAGTCATAATTTGCCACAGGTAATTTACAAAATCTTTAGACTAGATATATTTCAATATCTTAAAATTAACCATGAATAGATACACAGGAAATCTAGCATCACAAATATTCCACCATCAGCAGGACATGAATTATCATTCATTTATATACTTAGAGCAATATCTACTGAACACTTCTATATATGTAAACCTTGCAGAGTGATGGAGAACATAAACGGCCTTACCTAACAGAACTTGCACTTGCTTAACTTTCTCATCTTAGATAAACAAGAGTTACTACTGGCTTACTATGAAACTTGAAATAATAAAATGTCCATTTTAAGAACTTCATTTTGTTAAAGTAATCGATACATATTTTCTGAATATTCTATCATCCCCAAGTTTTACCTAAGCATACCACGCCATTTTGAAAGTAGCTACTCATAACTAGTGCTTTATTCCTCTGACCCAAAAGTCACCTCTGTATTAACGTTGGAGCCAACAGGTAGCCAGAACACTCAAAGCAGATGTAATAGTGAATTCTCTCTATGGTCTCAAAAATCTTTATCTTTTAGGCAGATAGATATTTTCTAAAAAGTTATAATAAAAGATCTCAGCATTAGCTTGCTAATCTTCCATTAGAAAAAAAAAAGGAGTGGAGAAAAAGAGAGAGATCAACTCATACAAAAAGGAAGGGAGAATATAAGCAAGGAAAAAAATATCCTGGTGTGGTAGTGCACAGCTATCATCCCAGAAATTAGGAGGTGGAAGCAGAAGGATAAGGACTTCAAAGTAATGCTTAGCCACATAAACGAGTTCAAGGACGTCCTGGGCTATACATTTGTTGGGCATGATGATCCATGCCCTTAACCCCAACATTTAAGAGGTAGAGGCAAGTGGGCCTATGTGAGTTGTATACCAGCCTGACCTACAAAACAAGTTCTAGGACAGCCAGGGCTATGCAGAGAAATCCTGTCTCCAAAAACTAAACCAAAACAAATAGACAAAAGAAGAAAAATCAAACAAAACACTAACAACAAAATGCATTAGGATTCTTAAGTTTCAAATTGAAAGGTAGCATTCCCATGAAACAATTAAGCAAAAATTGAGTAAGTGATTGTTCATGTAGGAAAAATACTAGAAAAGTTAGCTTAACCACAATTGTTTCTAATTAGGAATTGAATAAAATAGACAATTTTTAATCGGTTTAGACTTCTAGACACTTAGCTTCATTTCACTGAGCCATCAAGCTCCCTACTGAAGTTCTTTCTTATACCCACTGAAGGCTTCATATCAGTGAGAGTTTTCTGGCTAGGATTTCTAGAAAAATGCCCTGTCATAACTTTTCAACTCTAACTGGGCCACAGTACCTGGTAGTCATGTATACTTAGCTATTCCTACCTCTGCTTCAGTTATATTCAAAACTCTTGGGCTGAGCATATGAATAGAAATGACTGTCTACAGAGAAACCACAGAAGGAAATTTATGTGGATGAATCAAGTGTTCTCCAGTAAAGAAGTAGAGATCATACTTATCTGAAAGTACATGGCAGAAGTCATTAGGGATTAAGGTCTCTTTATCCTCTGCATCAGAGAAAGAGAGAGGGATTGGGAAGAATAAGATCTGCTCCTTTCCTTGTGTGAATTAAAAAAAAATTCTCTCATTTGGAAAACTCAAACATCCCCCAATCAAACAGATGGACAAAGTAAAGACCCTTAGTTCTGAGGGTTTCCTCCATACCCAGACCCCTGGACACATCTACCATACTTAAGCATCTCCATTGACCAGGCAACTTAGTGCTGTCACTAAATGACAAAGAGGCAATGTAACCCTACCAGAAATCCCTCTCTGGGGAAAAAAGCACTGTTATTGAATTGAGAGTAAACTTTAATTTTCACAAATTGAGTAAAAGAAATTGTTGAAGAAATAAAAGAATTATTTCAACCTTGAAATTCAAGCATGATGGTCCTATGGGATGGATGGATGGATGGATGGATGGATGGATGGATGGATGGATGGATGGATGGGGTATGCATTCTGGTCTGCCAAATCAAAGATGCAACAGATGATAAGACAGATAGCACTCAAGAAGAAAAAGAAAGATGTTGCCTATCCCACTGTGGCATGATACAGTGCATAAGATTATCCACTCGAGGAATAAATGTTAAAGCCAAAACACTACACAGCCTAACAGTAACAAGCCACGGGGTTGAAAAAAAGGGAAAAAAACCATGGCTGTTAGCAAAACTAAAACATTTTCACTGGAATGGCAAAGGACGCAAACAAGTAGAAAACATGGTTCTGGTCTTCAACAAATTTTAGATAAGCAGTCAAGATCCTCTAATCAGGAACTAAAGGGATACCCAACATTAAGTTAGAACTTAAAAGTTAGAAATTCTTCTGGGAAAGATTTTAGTTTTCTTTGAGGTCATTGTTTTAGTTGCTTGGTTGTTTTGGTTGGTTGGTTGGTTGGTTGGTTGGTTGGTTGGTTGGTTGGTTGGTTGGTTGGTTGGTTGGTTGGCTAGCTGACTGACTAACTGGCTGGCTGGTTAGTTGGTTGATTGGTTAGATGGGTAGGTGGTTGGTTAGCTCTCTGTCTGTCTAGACAGCTGGCTGGCTGGAAGGTTGGCTGATTCTCTTTTGAGACAGGGTCTCCTGGAGTCCCACTCAGCCTTGAACTTGACATATAGCTAAGAATGACCATAAACTCCTAATTCCCCTGCCTCTACATTCCAAATGTTGGCATTACAAACATGTACCACTATTTTTCTTTAGAACAATTCTTATTAGAATAATCTTTTTGTTACCTCCAAAAGTCTGAAAAACATCCTTCCAAGAAGTCAAACCAAGTTTCATTTTTTCAAATACTTTAAATTATAAGAAAACAGGATGCTTAACAAAGAAGGTTAATAAGAGCAATCATAATCTTTGTGGAACATGAGTGATGACATCAGCAGCAACAAGCATGTCTGAACACATCATAGACTTATATATGCCAAGTACTACGGTATGCTTCTCATCTGTATAACTTTAGACTAAGGGAGAAGAAATGGTACCCCAAATGGAAGCTCCAAGAATCCTTTACTACCCCTTATGTTTCAGACCTTTAAGGTGCCCTTCTCCCTTGTGATCTTTGTATATACAGGCTCCTTTGGCTATAAAGCTTTCCTGAACTCTACTGGAAGACTTGGAACTGAGACTTACCTTAAAGCAGTATTTAAACACTACCTAAAATAACATCTCCTTAGTAAACTCACATGTGGACATCTTTCTTTTTCATTATACAATCTTTGCCAATGTAAATATATTGCTTAGTTGTACATCTGCCTAAAATAATAAATATAACTCTTATTCATGTGTATAGCATACAGACAATAGAGCAGCAGTTTTGATAATTTATCTTCTTTTTAAAAGCCTCACAACATAAAATGAGTAATTTTTGTGTCTAACACAAAAAGTATCATTTTCATAACCAGACCTGTAATTTGTTGAAGACTGTGAAAATATATTTGGTCTGTTAAGAAAGACTAAAAACTCAGAAAGTCTTCCAACGATGCCCTATAAATTAAATTTACTAAAATTGTCACTATTTACTTTTAATGATTGACTGCTTGGGTTTAACTCATAGACTCCACACACACCTCTTTCTTTAACAGGAATAATAGTCTAATTGAAATTTGGAAAGCCAATCTAAGAATACTACTGGCTTGCATACAACTATCTTACCCTATGTAGACCAGGACTATATTCCACATAGAGCCCTGCTATTTTGGGCAGGAGAGTACAGTATGGTCTTCAAACATTTAGCTCATGGAATTCAGGACCATAAAGGGTCTCATGAGTCCCCACAAGAATATCCATGGGCTTTTATATAAGACTCCCATATTAGTAATGTGACTCTAGATTATAGAGCAGAAATTCTGGCAGTTCTTAAAACTGCTGGTGGCACATTCCTACCACATAAAAACACTTGAAATATGGAGCCCATTTTCTCCATCGACTATTTCCTGCATCAGTAATAAGTTCTAACCTGGACTGAGAGGTGATATATAACATCTCTATTACAATGCATCCATGATTCTTAGTGTCAACAACAACAAAGGCCATTCTCCAGAACTGATGTCATAGGTCTGAAACCAACAAAGGTCTTCTTTAAAAAGATGGCAGATATTTGAGGCTTATAAGCTATATGTACTCTATCACAATCCTATTTAAGTCTGACATTCTGATGTGAAAATAACCACACAGAACATGCAAATGAATGCTGTGTTTCAATAAACCTTCATGTAAAGTCTCTTTGTCCTATAGGATTAATATTTGCTGACTCATTGATGTAGTAGATTCACAACTCCTAGAGTTAGAATTTTATCTCATTCTGTTTAAGTTTCCATCATGGTTAAATTTTTTTATCTGAATTAATTCTATCATCTTGGTAAATGTCCAATGAAAGTATAGATAAAATCTGACTAGGTAGATATTACAGATAAGAACCTCACATTTGCATGAAAAAGTAACCATATCTATTTTACGGCTAGCTCTCCCTGTCAAAGACAATGTAGAAAATGTTTTCTGAAAAAAAATATATAACTCAAGAGTTTTGTCCTTCACTGTAAATGAAATATAAAATATTCACAGTTAAACTTCTTTCCTTGCTAACTACAATGAAGCACAAAGAAATGAAGTGAATTATTATTAATTCAGCTAAGTCAAACTATTAATTCACTAAAGATATATTAACAGTCTAAGTCTTTTGATTTACTGTTCTGTAAAAATTCCATTTTATGGATAATTAAGGAAACCAAGAGGTCTTTTTTAATTACGTGTCACTTCCGGAAGATTTTCTTCTCAGGAGTAATTTTACGAGATTGAGAGAAATAGTCAAAAATGACTCAGCTTATCTACTGAAACCATAACTTCTTAATCTTTCTGATTACTAAGTGATGGTGTTAGCTGCATAGAGAGGCTTTAGATTGACATAGTGATGACCTATCTTATTTTCAATACTTTGTCATGATTTCTAAAGGATTGCCATTTTATTCTTTAGAGACAATCACTGTGCCTGCCTTTTCAAACCAGTGTTAGCCATCCTTCAAAGAATAAAAAAATCTACCCAACATATTTTACACTGTCAGCCACAGCCAACAAGGAGTCGCAGAAATCCAGTTCAGAGCAGGTCAGCAGAGGCAGTTGAAGCTAGAAACTAAGAAGCCATAAATTTAGAACAATTTGCCAGGGTTGGTTTGAGGACAAACAGAGCAACTCAGTGAGAAGCTCAGAGAAGCCAAATTGAATCAGTCACCTTGGACAGGAGTTTGAGTCAGACACCTGAGTTGAATCAGTCAGAGTTCAGAAAGAACTAAAAAGGGTGAGCTTATTCAGCAATATGCCCCCAAGGTAACAATTACATCTGCAGAATAAAAGTTACTTTTACAGGATTTTCTCTGATTATCTAAAAGTTGAGGTGATTAAATGGACTAATAACCGTGAGTCTTCACTTCTTAGAATAAATGTGATTTCCCTAATATGTACATTGATAACTTACACTTTTGGATATTTCTTCCAATTGTAAACATTATTATGAACCAGGGATGGTGTCACATTGCGTTGTGATCTCAGCACATTAGAGGCTAAGGCAAGATTCCAAGTTTGAGGTCAGTCTGGGTGACACAAGAACGCCAGGAGAAGCTTAGTAACATAATATAACTAAACAAAAGAAGCTAGATCTACATACATGATGGTTAGATTCCCAAGCTATCCTAAAATCACCATGATATGATGAAAGTAAATAAAGATGTGTATTCAGAACTTTAGATAGCTGAGTATTGGAAAATAATTTGGCTGAGAGGGTAGTACAGAGGAGGAGCTGAGGGAAGGATAACTAACATTAGGAATGTTTGAAAAGTCATATGAAAACCCACTATTTTAAAAACCTTAAAATATGAGTTTAATTGGATTAGCTTAAACAATGGGCATATTTCTCAATAAAGCCACAGGTTGTCAAATAAAAACCTAGTGTCAAGATCTGGTAAATGGCCCATCAAGATGTGAGTCAAGGATCCCAGAGTGCCCTACAAAAAGACAGACTATTGCTGTTGTTCTTCATCATCCACCAAGATATTCTTATAAGTTCCTATTGCTAAAGATACCACACACATTAGTCATAGAACATGGTTAAATCAAGCTAACACTGACAGAGAAACTCCATCCTTGCAGGCTAGCTCTCATACTACTCGAAGGTGCTATTTAGGCTGCTTAGTAAAAAAAAAATATATTAATTATTCTACACATCTGGGAATCTTATGAATTACAAAACAACCCCCACAGCAAGATATACTCATGGGTGCAATAGTGGCACATGTGTAATAGAGATAAGCAACCATAATCCAATCAGATGTAAGACCCACAAAGAGTAAACTCATGCCTAATACTGTAAATCTGGCCAAGAACCCATGAATGGGAAGCCCACAGTCCAGAGATGTGACCCTTCTATGATGACATTGCTAAATGCATATAACATCAATTTGTCCTCTAAACTTTCATCTCCATACACACAGATTATGGCAACTCTCCCATCTCATCCAAGAAGTTTCTTTGCATACTGGACAATGGTAAAGAAAGAAACTCATAAATAGCCAAAGTGTTGGTGCTGTGTTAAACACAAGGAGGGCATCTATAGCACTATCCTCTTCTCGAGACTATAGGACCATTCCCAAAGAGGAATGGAAAGATTATAAGAGCCAGAGGTAGAGAAAGATCCTATCAAAACAGTTATCTTCTGAACCTGACAGGACAGGTCTTTGCACTCAAGTAGTCAAAGCAGCCATGTTTACCTATACAAGACCTGCACAAGATCAAGCCAATCAACATTCAAGCATGAAGAGTGGAAGAGCTTTATAAGCCCCTCCCACCACCCCTAATTAAGGAGGGACTGGCAGTAGATGGCTTCTGGGGAAGGGGCAGTCAGTTTCCTTTAAGAGTATTGTTCCTATAGGTCAACCATGCTTAAGCAGATGGTCCAACTTTCAGCACAAATGGAATTCAGTGAGTTATTTAAAATACATAAAAAAGAAGGGGAGGCAGGGAGGAAAAGCAGTACTATGGAAATTGGGCAGATCTGGGATGAATTAAGAGAAGAGTGGAGCATGAATATGATCAAAATATATAATATGCATGTATAAAGGTCTCAAATAATCAAATGAAGGTTATACCGAAAGTAATGATCTGATCTGTTCTGGACCCTATATCAGATTTTGCTACTTCTAACTTTTGTCCACAAAATAAGCACACTAACTTTTTCACAGGTTCAGAACTTTATAAGGACTATTATGCCTTTCATGCTAAATGTCAGGCATGGTGGGAACTAATTATGGAAACTGTGTAAGGGAGAAATTGCTACTTTCATTTTGCAGGTGAGATACCAAACACTATACAAAGTTATGATGTAAACAAGACCAACATAGACAGGGCCCCAAACCAGTCATACCAGGGCTGTCCAACTATAGAACTTGTGATCTCAATGCTGTGTCCCTCTACATTTTTGTTCTTATTAGTCATATGAAGAATACCAAATATAAGCTCTATCCCTTCAAAATAATGTGTTATGGCTGGGGAGTCAGTAAAGTGCTTGCCTAGTAAGCAGGACATTGGCTCAATCTTCTACACCATATTTGAAAAGGAAAGAGATTGGAAAGAAGAAAGAGAAAGGAAAGAGAAATGGCTCAGTATTTGAGGCAGTATTATATGATTATGAGTATTTGCTATTTAACCATGAGGACTGGAGTCATGTGACTCACAAAAACCTTTAACTCCAACTCTAAGGAATCAAATATTCTATTCTGGCACATACAAAATAAAAAAATTAAAACTAAGCAAAGCACCAGAAAAAGAGGTTGTACTATGGTCTCTGGTCTCCACATTCACAAGCAAACATCAGGACATGTACCTGCATACACATGTGCACCTGCACACAGACATGTATGCACACATACAAATGCACACACACATACACACACACACACACAGACACACACAGATACAGATACACACACACACACACAGAAAGACACACACACAGAGAGACAGATACACACGCCCACATACACACACACAACAGTTGAAGTGCATGCTACCAACAAGCACAGTGTTGTACCACAGACCATCAGAACTTGGTGTGATTACGTATTGCATCTTGTACCAGTTGAAGGGCAAAGGCTTGTTTCTCCTTCACCCTTGAACTGGTGGCCACAACTGTATCATCAGCTTCTATCTTTTAATGACAATTTTCAATTTTATCCTGGAATGTCATCTGTAAATCACCTGCCCCTGATATCAGCACCCCTCAGACACCCCTACCATTTATCCAACATTTTTGAGTAAAGCTCCTCTGATTCTCCATCAGGGTCCCCAAGCTTCTCTTCCTTCTCCTTTACAGAGTTAAAAGAAACCACATTTCCACACCGAGAATCCCCAGGTGGGTCAATTACCAGCTCTGTGGCCCTGGGACAATTATTTCACCTGTCTGAACTCTTGTTTCTAGGACTATAAAGTTGGGACAAACTTAGGCAATTACACCCTCCACAAAGTAAACCCCAAAACAGTTTTATTGTGAAAATACAGGGTTATCAGAAAGTATTCCTGGAGAAACAGGAGGAGGAACGCAGAACAGGAGCATAGATGAGAAGGAAATGTGAGATGCTAAGGAGAACACACAGAAGGAAATAGTGAACTCAGAACAGTTTAGCAGGCAGTCCAGATCACACATCAAAGCTCTCATAGTCAAAGTTAGTGTTAGACTATTGATAGAGTGCTTACAAGAGAGGATGGAAAGATGGCACAGTGGTTCAGAGTGCTCACTTCTCTCCCAGGGGATTGGAGGTCAGAGCTATATAATGATACTGTCTCAAAATAAACAAACATTAATCATTTTCATGCTGATGATAGTGTCTAGTTCATTCTTCATGCTACATAAAAGGGGTAAATTATGATGATGTAAAGTCTCCCCAAAATAATGAGAAAAATAAAAGAAAATCACTTCTTTTAGTCTTTTATAGATGTGACCCTGTTAACATCTCAGGTGTACCTGGAAGGGGCAGCACCACTGACAGATGGAGGTCAGAGCTTAGTAAAAGGAATCCAGAGAGAATTGTTAATCTCTCAATAAGTAGTTTGCCTATAAAAAAGAGAGAAAAACCAGGCGAAAAGATCCAACATTCAAAGACTCCACAAAAGTTGAGGCCAGACTTTCTTGGGTAGTCATGGCAACCACAGTGTAGTGAATAGCTCAAGTCAGCCAGAGAGCCCTGCTTCCAACTGCTTTATTATTATTATTATTATTATTATTATTATTATTATTATTATTATTATTATTATTATCATTTGTATGTTATGTGGCGTGGTGTTAGTGGTGTAGTGGTGTGTGTGTGTGTGTGTGTGTGTGTGTGTGTGTGTGTGTGTGTGTATGTGTCTGTCTGCCTGTCTATCTGTCTGTTTGCATACATGATTATTCTCCTCCATAACTTTCCATTTATTTATTGAAACAGTGCTTCTCACTTGACCTAGAGCAGGGTGATCTAGCCAGTTTGCTCTGGAAAACCTTTGTCTCTGTCTCCCAAGAATTAGGATTACAAATGCCCACAGCTGCTCTGGCTTTTGTATGGGTAGTAGGGATTTAAAATCCACCCCCATCTTGCATAGGAAGGCTTTAATCCACTGAGCCACCTCTCTGGATGACTAACTGATCTTGCTTCCACCCTCCCCACTCCCTTCTTTTATTCTGCTGCTCACTTACAAATCATCCCTCTGGCAACTTCTCCCTAAAGCCCCAAAGTTCAGAAGACATCCTTTATCCCTTGGATTGGCCACTGTGCATAGAGAGGGAAACATGAAAGATGTGGAACTTTTATTTATTTGCATCTATAAATCTTGTGAAGGAAATGATTTTATCTTCCAGGAAACTTCCTACAGAAGAATGTTGAAAGCAAAATTTACTTTAAAGGTACATAACCAACCCTATCACCTATGGCTTATTGATCTAAGATCTTATTCATAACTCACAAGTGGCTGCCCACTGCCTCTCTGGTATGCTTTAAATGAGGAGACATCCTTTTTTCTCCTCCCAGCTGCCATCATTCCTTAAGAAACAAAGCATTGAAAGAAATCCTGGATGTGATTTAAAGTTCCCTGTGTTCCTCGAGTGAAGTTAAGTCTTACTGCTAGTCTCTGTCAATGCACAACACAACTCTTATTCCAGAATTAGATACTTTATTCTGAGCCCAACAGGAGTGGCTCGGACCTAAAAACCTAGATTCAAACTGTACCACCACAGGAGTGGTTAAATAAACTTTTGTACTCACAGAACAAAAAGCAGTCAAAGCCCTTATCAATGTTAAGGTCATCATAGGTTGTAAAAACTGAAAAGTCTCTACTGCAGGCTGTATATGCTGTCTGACAGCGTTCTTAGCCTTTCAGCTAGCCAAGGCAGAAGCTCTTAAGCTTAGCTGTATGTGACAGGGCATATGTAGCTTTATCTAAGAGTCACTAGGGTACTAGACAAAACACTAGAGTACTAGGATTACAAAATAGATATTAAGGCCCTAGAGAAATGACTCACCAGTTAAGAGTCTTTAGTATTCTTCCACAGAACTCAGGGTTGGTGTCTGGTACTCAATATTAGGCAGCATACAGCCCTGAGAAACTCCAGCTTCATGGTATCCAATGCCTGCTTCTCACTTCTGCAGACAGACAAGTACATGTGCTCATACATATACACAGACACAAACATACACATAAATAAAAATAAATATATAAAGCACAGATACTAATGGAACAAAAGATGGACTAGAAGGACTTTTGGCTCTCTTATCTGCAACAAACTCTCTACAATTAATCAGCTTGCTAAAATCTTTCCACATTGGCATGGCTTCTTCAGGAAGCCATACTTAAGCTCCCCGATATGATTTTAAGCTAGGAAACATCTAACCAGCATTTCCCCTTTGATTAGCCCTTTATCTTGGTGTGTGTTAGAATGATGCTACAGCTTTGTGTATATACAAATGTGTGGCACTGCTAATCTATAATTAATTTTCAAACATATGGTGCTCACACTATTATGATAAAGATAATTAGATTCTGTTAGGAGGTGAATACCACAGATATGCATATATAGCCACATCTATTAAAGATGCATGGGGATAACTTGAACAGGAGAAACAATGATAGAGTTAAACTAGGATGAGCTGTTCATAAAAAGACCTACTCCCAAATACTATGAAAAGAAGAGGCAACATTGCAGAATGAATCACTTAACATACTGGAATTTCAGATTTCTCTTCAGCAAATCCAAGATTTGCTATAAGACATTGTGAATGTCTGAAAATGCAAATGCCTGCCTGGATTTGAGGCACATGCTCCCCCAATATCCTTTGTGTGTTAAGGGGGTACATCAGATTTGCTCTAATACAGATGGGTCAAGGAAAGTCCCAGAAAAGCCAGATTAGTTCAGATATGAGAATCTGGAAACGAAAATTTCATAGCCCACAAGGGGAGTATAAAGGAATTGTATAATCTAAAATAAGATCAATGTCTTAGGTAGAGATAAAGATAAAATCAGCAGAGTCAACACTCTCTCACCTGATTTTCAGTCAGAGCAAAAGCCACGAGGACTATAGGTTAGTCTGGATTTCTCTTGTAGCAAGTGAGATCCCCTATTCAGGCAACATAAATCTTAAAGAAAGATACAGAATGATATTTTGGGGGTAGCAGGTGGGGAGGGGTGAGTGTGTGTGTGAAAGAATAGAAATTTCCCTGAGAATATAACTTTATTTCTGAGAGTGCATTATGGTTGACCTCTATTAATAGCTTCAGAAGAGTGGAACATAGCTTTACATATTCCCATATGTAAAGCTCGCTTCCTTCAGCTTACATTCTACTCACATCAGTCCCTTGGGTCTCACTCAGTACCTTGACTGGTGGATCAAAACCAACTTTGGCTCTTTCTTGGGAAGAGAAGCTCAAGTTTCCACTATAGAACAGCAGGAGCTTTACACTCTTCCCAGAGGTTCCCCCTCCCTCTAGTCCTATAATAGAACATCTCCTGTACTTAAGTCTCACATTGCCATGATTCTGATATAGCCATCAAATGAAATAAATGGGATCAGAAAGGGATAGAAATCCCAAGTCTAGCCTTAATACCAATCAACAGAAAGAGCCAAGTTCAAGACCAAGGAAGACTTGAAAAAATGCACATGAGTTCTTACCCTTGGCTGGATTATTAGCTTTCTTTGGGGTGGGACAAGAGCCTAGAGTTTATTTATACTACAACAAGATTCAGCCTGCTAATTTCAAAGAGTGATCTCATGATCTGAGTCATTCAGCAAATGTTTCAGAGATGCTGCAGAAACATCGTGAAAGATGCTTAAAATGCAATTACCCAGGCTGAGAACAGATGACAGTCATTGAGCTCACTCCTAACATGTAGATTTCTTCTGACAAAATGATGTCTACTTCACAATGTGGGAGACAATCCCTACGATTTCCCCGAAGAGAGGGGCAGGTGCTAATCTTTGTGCAAATGCCACGATGGAGCTGGAAAATTCTTGTGAGTTCTTGGATTCTTAGTGTCTCCCTACATTCTGAAAACCTGAGAAAAGGAAAATTAGGTTAGCCAAACAGCAGGGAGAGGGGCTTCTCAAGAGGCCCACTCCCACTTTCCCAGCAGCTCTCATTCAGATAAATGTGACTAGTCATGTATACAACTAATTGCAGCAATTAAGCCCACACTGAATACAGTATTATAGCAGGTGGAAGGCAAGGACACTTTGTCTTAAACATCTCCATGCTGTCCTTACTATAGAAGTATAAGGAAGTTGCCAAAGGCCTGATGCCTCTCAGATCCACTAGACAAACAGTTCTTAGGCACCTTGAATGCCGATGGGTGTGGTATATGAAATGTATGCACATTTTAGTACATTAAAAACATATATTGATAGCATAGGTAGATTTGAGGTGGTGTTTTGTATTCTATGGAGATATAAAAGTTTTAAATAATGAAGCAAAAAAGCAAAAATAATTCTTTATATTAGAAAAATAACAGAAAAATAAAGAAAAATAAAAAATAAGTAGAAAGCAAAAATACTGTCTTCTGAATGCAGAAAGCACTAACCCTTTCAAGCTTCAGTAAATCTTTAGATTTACTGATTTTTATTTTCTTTTTTCTTTTCAATTTTTATGAATATATTTTCCTGATAAGAATAAAACTGTTTCTATAATGAAGATTAGCAAATATTTCAGTTTCTGGTTTTGAGGTTTAACTTTTTTTTTGAATGTAGTTTAATTTTTTTATTAGAGATTTTCTTTATTTACATTTCAAATGTTATCCCCTTTCCTAGTTTCCCCTCTGAAAACCCCCAATCCCTTCCCCCCTCCCCCTGCTCACCAAGTCACCCACTCCCTCTTCCTGGCCTTGGCAGTTCCCTATACTGGAGCATATTACCTTCACAGCACCAAGGGCCTCTCCTCCCACTGATGACCAACTAGGCCATCCTTTGCTACATATGCAGTTAGAGCCATAAGTCCCACCATGTGTACTCTTTGGTTAGTGGTTTAGTCCCAGGGAGCCCTGGGGGTATTGATTAGTTCATATTGTTGTACTTCCTACAGGGCTGCAAACCCCTTCAGCTCCTTGGGTACTTTGTCTAGCTCCTTCAGTGGGGACCCTATGCTCCATCCAATGGATGGCTGTGAGCATCCACTTCTGTATTTATCAGGCACTTGGCAGAGTCTCTCAGGAGACAGCTATATCAGGCTCCTGTCAGCCAGCTCTTGTTGGTATCCACAATAGTGTCTGATTTTGTTCTTTTCCCACTGTTTGTGTGCCTTGAGCCTTTGGTGACCACTAGAGCTCACTGGATCCCCTGGAACTGGAGTTGAAGCTGGTTGTAAGCTGCCATGTGCGTTCTGGGAACTGAACCTCAATTTCATGTAAGAGTACTAAGTGCTTCTAACCATCATTGCAGTCTCTCTAACAAAGTTCTTTCCTCAAACACATTTTTTGTTGTTGAAATTTTAAGTTGTCACGTTCTATGTATTTCCATTGACAGTGTTGTTTTGAAGAAAATTTTATTATATTACTCTTGAGATTTAAAAAAAAAAAACCTAACTGGGATACAACTTTTGTCACTAGAGCTGAAGTCTGTTCCCTATTTGGTCTAAATAACCCACACTGTCATCCTCTTGCCAATATTAGAGTCTAAGTTGTTACAAGGCTCAGAACACTGCAGGTACTATTTCAAAATTATCTTTATTTACCACTTATAATTTACTAAATATGATATGGAAAACCATGTTTCTTCATAAATATTATGCCCTTAGAATTTTCATTACTACGTGGAATACATGATATCTAAATAAGTTTTAATTTTAGATAAACATCTAATACATTAGTGTAGATACGGAGTCTACTTTCTTTCTATTTTAAACAGATTTTCTTGAAATTTTTTAAATTCGGGGGTTGTGTATGGCTTACATTGATCTATTATGCATCGATAACAATTAATAAATGTTTTATGAAGTTGCTTTTTTAATTAATATTCTGAGTTGGTATACAAAGTGCTTGTTTTCATTGTGCCATTTTGATATAAATATATCATTATGCTATGCCCTAATTCAACTGTCCACCATTGCCCCTCTCAATGCTGTACACCCTTACTGGTTTCCTTTTGTTCGCCAAATGTCACACTTTTGGTTACATATCACAAATATTCAATCACTCTTTATTTTTCCACCATGTTCCCCTTCCGTTTTCATGGCCTGCCTTCATGCATGCATATTTGTACATGTGAAAACACATACACACAGTTATACACATACACACATGTGAGAGAGAGAGAGAGAGAGAGAGAGAGAGAGAGAGAGAGAGAGAGAGAGAGAGAAGATAATTTCCCATCTATTATAGCTTCTTCTAGAAAGGAAGCGTACAAAATTTATCTTTCTGCATCTGACCATTTTCATGAAATATAATCATTTCCAGTTCCATTATTTTTTCCAAATAACATGATTTCCCTTCTCTGTATGGCTGCACATAACTCCATTGTGCATATGTACCACATTCTCTTCATCCATACCCTGGAGTCCTAGAATGGATAAAAAGAACAGAATCAGCACTGATCTCTCACTACTTGTTCCTGAAGATGCAGGGTGACCAGCTGCCTATACTCATGTCATCACAGCACCCCTCTTGTGAAAGATTGTACACTCAAACTGTGCATCAGCACAAGCCCTCCCTTACTCAAGTGGCTTAGGCCCACTGTATTGCCACAGCTTCAGAACAAGCCACTAATACAATATGTGATGCAGTTTTCAGAGAAGACTGACATGCAGCGAAGCCATCAGTGGACAAACACCCTCTATAGCCACTATATTCAGTCCCACAGAAAACAGATTCAAGGAAGCCTTCTGAAAGTGAACTCTGACATCACCTGGAAAGAAGTGTGAAAGCCTTCAAAAGCTGCAACGCCTAAACTCCAAGCTCCAACTGTCATGGGTGAGCTTTTTACTTAGAGGTCTCCGTGGCCAGCAGTCATGAACTACCTGCTTATAGACCTATCACCATTTTTGACAAACAACTTGCACAATCTATTTGGAACTTTCTCTGTCTTCATTTTTCTTTCCCTTTAAAAGCAGTACAGAATCTGAATTTCTTAGCAGCACAGTGAAGTTTTTCTAACTATGCATTCTCAAATTACAACTGTTTTAAAAACAATATATTGAATTTAAAACAATGTATTTTGTTGAAAACAATATACACATATCTATATTGCTAATACAATGTCAATTTTTATTTTGTTTCAGATTTGGCACCACTGTGGCAATAATAAGTTGTCCTAAAACTGAACCTAATTCTGGGACTAATCAAGAGCACAGAATTCACTGCTAAGGACTTAGTCCCAAATGACTGCATGTTACTTTAAATGCCAATCACAAAAACCCTACATTGCTCCCTGAGGTGCTTCTAACAGGCTAGGATAAACCAAGAGTTCCCACAACCCTTCTCTTGAATTTTCTGAAACCAGAAAAATACTGTGGTCACTATAACGCAAGCAAAGATATGAATCTTGAACAGCCATCAGAGGGGTACCGGTACACGGGAGGATGGTACAGTCTCCAGGCAAGGTATATAAAGGTTCACACCCTCTCTGGTAAATACATCTTCCCATCATCTGCAACACAGAAGCTCTTCCAACCCAACTGTTTGGGCCTTTTACAGAGGCTTTGATATTGTCAAGTGTGATTAACCCATTGGTCAACCTGACCTTCAGTCACTCTTTCCTCTTAGAGAAGGTGATGGTTAAGAAATAAAAATTTTAGCTTTCTGTTATGCATACTATTGAGTGTCAATCTATCAAGACCTAGAGCCACAGATTAGGCAAGCCTTTGGGCAATCCTATGAAGGTCTTGGTTAGGTGACTTGAAATGGGAAGGCTCACCCTGTATCTGGGCATCTTCTTCCACATGAGACCAAGACATAAGGACATCTGAGGGGAAAGATGGGGTCTTCATGCTTGTCTTAGTGTCTTGCTGGTGAGTTCTGCATTCGGCAGGAGTGTACTGTTGCTACTACTGTTGTTGCCACTGCTACCTTCGCTGCTATCTTGCTGATGTCAGAACGCAGCTTCTGCCTTCTATCATGGACAAAGACTAGAGGCTCAGGAGAAAGCCTCCAGCCCTTTAACACTAGGCTGGGTTGCGGAGGATTCTACCCTCGCAGACAGATCAGCTACTTGCCAATGTAAAGACTGGTATCGTTGGACAACACGGGGTGTATTATATTAGACAATCAAATAAATGCTTCCTTAATATATATTCATTCTATATGTTATGTTCCTCTAGAGATTCTGAGTAATTTGCTCTCTAATTACAAGTGTTATGACCTTGTCATCAATTCTTCATTTAAGGTTACTCACAAGCACTTCTCTCTCTCTCTCTCTCTCTCTCTCTCTCTCTCTCTCTCTCTCTC
>NC_034591.1:125420550-125425357 GCF_900095145.1 Mus pahari | reverse complement strand
TCACTAGCATATTAACAAATATTTGTAAAATTACCAAAATTTTAGGAACACTGTTCCAGAGACTAGGGTCAAAGGCAAAGGCATAATAAATTTCTCTTATATCACATACCCACAGTTTCAAAAGAAGAGTATATATATATATATATATATATATATATATATATATATATATGCCTTTTTTTTTCAAAAACCTTTCTCCACTTTCAAATAAGGAGGTTCTACTTTGGTGGCCTGGCTTTCATGCTGTGAATTCAGCAAAGTATGTTAGGAGACAGGAGTCTGAAAAGTACAGAGGAAGGAAGATATCATTAAGATTGGTGCTGAGGTATTCTTGGAAGAACAGAAAATGAGAGTGGATGGAGGATAAGACAGCAAAGATTGGTGAGGGTATAATTTTTGAGTTAGTAAAATATGGGCATTCTGAGAGGGCACTTTTCTTCAAAGCAAATGACTATGACAGAGATATGGATGAATTTTCAGCATGCTTTGATCATATGGTTGTGTTCCTTTACTGATGGGCTCCCAAAGACACATTAATAAAGATTAGGACTAATCTTCATGGTGGTATTTCTTTGACAATGATAACAGAAACATTGGCCTATATACAACCCACCCACAAATTAAGAATAAGTACAGATTCATATACTATAGGCCATCAGAAAACCAGTTAGCGTTAGACATATTCACTATTCTTTTTCTCCCCATGTCCTTGACTATCCCAAATTTCCATATTATCATGATTTTAAAATGCTATGGGAAAAAAAAAACATATTCCTCCAGGTGGAAAAATATAATCATCTTTTCTAAAAACCTACATAGGACAAAAAGCAAAGGTCAGTGATAAACAGATTTGAGGGTGTTGATGACATGGCTCAGTGGGTAAAAGCATCTACTTCCAAGCCTGCTGATCTAAGCCAATACTCAGAATGCACATGGTGGAAAAAGAGAACCGATTCTTACAAATTATCTCCTGACTTCCTTCCACACATATACCACAGTATGTGTGCCCAAACATATGCATGGGAAACAAGTAAATGAAATTATAGCTTTAAACTTTGAAAGGAGTTTTCTATTAAAAAGCAATCCCTCTCTGGCTTCTAACCTATATCCCACTTCTCTGTACCTGTAAGACACCCAGACTTAAAGTCACACCTCACTTACTCCCACAGGCTTCAAGTTCACTGTTAGGTTAATTAAACTGCTATGATACTGACATAAATAGAACATTGAATGCATAGCTAATAAAGAACTTCTCTTAGTCCTTCCCACCTCTCAACCACAGAGCACTATTTTACTCCATTTCTTTATTTACACGCCCACTCTAGCATAAGAATTCAGTTCTCACTGAAGATAGGAATGAAATATCCATAAAATATCAAGGGTCTTTAAGAGTAATCCCACTGTGAACTCCTTCAAACTGGACTTCATCCACACTTAGCCAAAAGAAGTAGAGGAAAGAAAGGAGAAGTGCTTCCCAGGAAGTGACAGGAAGTACCCTGTACTGACCTGGACATCTAGCCTCTTACCGGGGTTATGTGCCATGATATGAGAAAGTAGGATGAGCAATAATAGAAAGGGCAGAACAAAAGTTCTCATAGGGAAATCAATGTCCTCTTCTCCATATGACAGACTTGTCCTCCAGAAGGCAGGGTATAAAGGAAATAAAGGGAAAAAAATGTTTTGTTTCAAATTAACACTGGTTTTACTTTTACAAATTGGAACAGGAAAGATATGACTTTAAAACCTTAATCTCTGTTTATTTAAGTGTTGTCAATATTAGCCACTCCTTTGCTTTGGTTTTTGCATATAACACATTAGCTTGAGGGGGAGGGGACGGGGAGCTTCAGGACTAGAGGATACTGAGGCTATGGCATGGAAACTAATACATTTAGCCAGTAAGGTCATTTCTTACATAATGAGAACTCCATAACATTAAGTGAGGTTGCAAATATCCCAAAGTTAGAAACAGTGCCTTTCTCCAGTCTGTTATTTTCTCTAACATAACCCTGTTCAAAATTCCTTCTATACCCTATGTAAGAAAGACCAGTCCTGCAAATACACACTATACACCAAGTTTTTAATGTCATAAGATGCTAGAGGAGCGAAAACAGTGTAAAAGCATGTAAGACCACAAAAGAGATAAAATCTAAAAATTAGTCAAGAAGAGCCAAGTGTGCCATAAGAGGTCACTGGGAAAGTAAAAGACCATTACAGTCCTAAAAAAACAAGAACAGAAATAAGGGTTTTCAGATATGAAGCAAAATAAATTATAAATAGCTGACAATATTTTTGTTTGTTTGTTTTTGTTTTTCGAGACAGGGTTTCTCTGTATAGCCCTGGCTGTCCTGGAACTCACTTTGTAGACCAGGCTGGCCTCGAACTTAGAAATCCACCTGCCTCTGCCTCCCAAGTGCTGGGATTAAAGGTGTGTGCCACCATGCCCGGCAACAAGCTGACAATATTATTAAATATTGATTGTCATCAAAAGATTACAGCACTTGTGTTGATATAGGCAATACCAGGAAATGATTAGAGAAATAATTTTATTAACTTATTAACATTATCAGTCAGCTAGCCCTGGCTGCAACAATGTTGGTCTGATTTGTGTTCATTTTTTATATTCCAGTGTCTTCCTTAAGCTTTCTTTGGGTGGCCTAATATAGCATAGGGAATGTTACCAGTCCACACCAGCCTCTCCTCCACTGACAGAGGCCATCCTGTCCACTCCTCTGCTCTGGCCTGGCTTTGCTGTGCTCAGGAACTCTAGGTTTAATTTTCCTAATAAAGATGCCTAAATTAGCAGTTTCTTCCCACAAGAGAGCAATCCAACATGTGCAATAACAGAGTCTTTTGATGCCTCATTGTTTGATTACTTATCCTGACTTACATAGCCATTGTAAAATGCCTTCATGAGTGTACATGATTGTAGTAGCTGGTGTTAAGGTAGGGAGATAGTTGGAGAACTTCTCTGAAATTAAAAACCTGCCCAAATTGGGATCCATCACATGGGAGGACACCAAGGCCTGAAAATATTACTGACTCTATGATGTGTTTAAAGACTGGATTCTGGCATGGCTGTCCTCTGAGAGTTCCTACCAGCAGCTGACCGAGACAGAAGCAAATACAAACATCCAGCCACTGAATTGAAGTTGGGGAACCCTATAATTGAATTAGGAGAAGGATGGAAGGCCAGCAGTCTCAACTTACCCAGATCACAGGGAACTCCCAGAGACTGAAACACCAACCAGGAGCATTCGTGGGCCAGTCCTGGCCCCAGGCACAAATATAGTAGAGGTCTACCCGGTCAGGCCTCAGTGGGAGAAGATGTGTTTAATTCTCTAGAGACCTGAGGACTCCAGGAAGGGGAAGGTCTGGTGTGGGTGTGGGTCACACCCTCTCAGAGGCGAGAGGGAGGAGGAATGGGATAAGGAACTATGGGAGGGGGATGGAGAAGCAAGGGGGGGGTGTCAATGACTGGAATGCAAATAAATAAAATTATAAAAATTGGAAATAAAACTTAAGCTATAACCCCAAATTTTAGATGACTGCCGATGTAACCTTGAGAGAAAAATGTATGTTTAGGGGTGTTCCTCAGAGAGTCTTGAAAGAAAACACACTCCTTTAGAATTTTAGTCGCCAAAGTGCATGAAGTCTTTGTAAATAGGGATTTATCTTCTACCTCTGGGAGGTAACCAAGGGCAACAGCAGCAGGATATATCTTTTGGCAGACTCTTAGGCAGCCCTGACCAGCAATCCATAGAGGGCCCTCTAACACATATGTCATACCATCTGCAAATAGGGATAGTTTTACTTCTTTTCATATTTGTGTCCCTGTAATCTTCTTCTCCTGCTTATTGTTTCAGCTAGCACTTAAAACACAATGTTGAAAAGCAATGGGGATAGTAGATGTCTTGTCCCCTTCCTGAGGTCAGTGGTTTATTTTTTCCATTTAAATGATGTTGACTGTTTGTGGATCATACACAGTTATTTTTGTGTTGAAGTATGTTCCCTCTAGCCCTACATTCTCTAGAACTTTTATCATGGAGGAATGGTGGATTTTGTTAAAGGCTTTCCCATATCTATTAAGATATAATGCGATTCTTTGTCTTGAAGTCTACTTATATAATCACATTCATTGCCTTGCATAGATTGAATCATTGCTACATTTCGGGGATAAGGCGAACATGGTCATGGCATATATATTTTATATGTGTCTTTATCCTGTATGCAAGTATTTTACTGAGGTTTTTTGAGTCTATCTTCATCAGAGATATTGGTCTATCATTTTCTTTGCTTTACCTAATTTGGGCACTAGGGGGATGTGCTTTATAGCACTAGACATGCTTTGTAGAAGAAATTTGGGAGTTTTTCTTCTCTTTCTTTCTTTCTTTCTTTCTTTCTTTCTTTCTTTCTTTCTTTCTTAATTTCTTTCTTTCTTTCATTTATTATTTTTTAAAAGTTTTTGAGGAACTGGACAGAAAAGAATGAAGATAGACCAAGGTACTATAGTAAGGGGGAATTTGTGACCTAAGGCTGAGAAGCACAGATGTAAAACAAATGAACAAGATGGCATGGCTGAACACAAAATCCAAGAAGATGTGAGAAGTAGTAGAAGATTGAGATATGGTAGGAGGTAAGGAATTAGCCAAGTCACAGGGCCAAAGTAGAAGGTCATCACCCATAGAAGGAAAAGGCTGTGATATAGCCATGACTCTGAAAGCTCAAGCACTGGAGAAATAAGCAGTATGCCTGGAACAGACTTAAATGCAGTAGCTCATGGTAAGGTTGGGAGGCCTCATGGTAAGGT
>NC_034591.1:125398055-125420340 GCF_900095145.1 Mus pahari | reverse complement strand
GGGAGGCCTCATGGTAAGGTAGGGAGGCCTCATGGTAAGGTAGGGAGGCCTCATGGTAAGGTAGGGGGACCTGCAGGCTTAGTCTTGAAGTATTGCAGGACACAGAAGTAAAATGAGTCAATTTCGACTACACTGTGAAAGCAGAAGCAAAAACATTGGTCCATCAAGCAGATGCAAAGAATGAGGGGGGAAAAGGCAAGCATTCTCTAACTTGATTAAGGAAAGACAAGCAGGAAGTGCTGATTGCACAAAGCCTTTATTTACTTTGTCGAGGGTTCTCTTTTTTCTATAACAATCCACTTAAAGAACATTATCAAACTAAGAGTCCCATGATTAAATAAAAAAACAAAACAAAACAAAAACAAAAAACAAAACAAAACAAAACAAAACAAAAAACCCAAAAAACAAAAACAAAAAGCAAACAAACAAAAAAAAACCTGTGTTAAGAATCCTTAATGAAATGTAGTAGTTCCTATCTATCCTGGCTTTCTCCTAATTCCTTCCCTTCTTCTCACTCCTTGCAGTTCCTGTCAGCCATGCTCATAATCTGAGAGATGATTGTACATTTTCTTGTGTAATTTTAAAAAAAATCTTCTGTATTTCCTGTGTATTAATTTCAAGTAGACAAAGTATTTGTTACTGTGCCTAGACAGACACGGCTTACTAAGCCAGGAAATGTGATAATGTTTCTAACTGTGTAGCCTCAAAAGTGCAGCTCCTAACTCCACTCAGTGTGGATCAGTTCTCAGGAGTTATTCTTTTTTTTCATTTTTTATTAGATATTTTCTTCATTTACATTTCAAATTCTATCCTGAAAGTCCCCTATACACTCCCCTGCCCTGCTCCCCAACCCACCCACTCCTGCTTCCTGAGCCTGCCATTCCCCTGTACTGGGGTATATGATCTTCACAAGACCAAGGGCCTCTCCTCCCATTGATGGCTGACTAGGGCATTCTCTGCTACATATGCAACTAGAGATACAGTTCTGGGAGGTACTGGTTAGTTGTATATGGGATGGGTCCCCAGGTGGGGCAGTCTCTGGATGGTCCTTTCTTCAGTCTCAAATCTGAACTTTTGCTCTGTAACTCCTTCCATGTATTTTGTTCCCCATTCTAAGACAGAACAAAGTATCCTCACTTTGGTCTTCCTTCTTCAGTTTCATGTGTTTTGCAAATTGTATCTTGGGTAGTCTAAGTTTCTGGGCTAATATCTGCTTATCAGTGAGTGCATATCATCTGTGTTCTTTTGTGATTGAGTTACATCACTCAGGATGATATCCTCCAGATCCATCCATTTGCCTAAGAATTTCATAAATTCATTGTTTGTAATTGCTGAGTAATATTCCATTGTGTAAATGTACCACATCCCATATACAACTACCAAACCCAGACACTATTGCATATGCCAGAAAGATTTTGCTGACAGGACCCTGGTATAGCTATCTCTTGTGAGGCTATGCCAGTGCCTGGCAAATACAGAAGTGGATGCTCACAGTCATCTATTGGATAGAACACAGGGACCCTAATGAAGGAGCTAGAGAAAGTACCCAAGGAGCTAAAGGAGTCTGCAACCCTATAGGAGGATCAGTTATTCTGAAGGACACAAATGCTTGAGCTTACACGTTGGTCTTTATTGAGCTATAAGATCCACATTGACCTGTGACATCCCAGATGAAACAGAAAGTACACTCATTAACTTATTTGAGTCTGTGAAAGATGCATGACTTATATCAATTTATCTAAGACTTGTGGCATGCTCATTTTAGTATGAGATCAAAGTCCTTCAAGTTTGCTTGGGTAAGAAGAAAGACTCTAGAAAGATGGTTTGGGTCTGCTGATTTTCTTGATGCTGCTTATTTTTTAATTAAAACTTTATTAAGGGGAGCCCATAAGGTCAGTGTGTGAAGGTGGCAGTAGCAATGTGGGTCTTCCTGTTGTTGATTTCAGGGCCACAGCCAAGCACATGACCCAGGCCTGAAGTGATGCTGTGACCTCATGGAGGATGGCAGAGGAAGTGGCAATAAACCCACCAGCTGGTTATCTGGCTTCTTTGAAGAGAGAGGAGCGGATTACTCAAATGCTGATTTGGCCGTCATCCCACTGACTGGTATGAAACCCCTGTATCCTTACAGTTTCGGAGGATTAGTCCATTGTCATCATATCAGGGGCATAGTGGAAGCATGGATATACTCAGGGTACTGGAACAGTAATTGATCTACATCCTCATCCACAGGCAGAAAGAACAACACTGGGCCAAGTGGGGGCTTTTGAAACCTCAAAATTGCACCCTCACTGACATATTTCCACCAACAAGGACAATCCTTATACAGTGCTACTTCCTGATGACTAAACATTCAAATCTATGGGTCTATGAGGGCCATTTTCATACAAAAATCCCACAACACATGAACAGCCTTTCACAAGTTCATATATTGTATGGGTTCCTTCTACGTAAATAGTCAAATTCCAATGCTAATTTGTGTATATAGAATTTTTCTTGGACTAAAATTACTTGAATACATTTACGTTTTTGATAGAGAACACTAAATAAATTGTGATACACAAGAATAAATATTAGAAATCTATCAAACTGCTGCTGAAGACAAGGCCACAGGGAATTATTCAGCTCGAAACATCAAATTATCAGGAGAGGGTAAACCCTTTCCCATTGTGTCACAGAAATTATGTTGAAAATGAAGTATATTCACAGATACACAGAACAAAATGTAGAGACAATTATATCAAAAAACTCAGAAATTATTATTCTGGGTCNTGTCATTCAAGTCCATTTTCATCTTTATAATTTTCTATATACTTTGTAGGCTTCACAAAAAAATGTCACTGGTGTGTGTGTGAGTGTGTGTGTGTGTGTGTGTGTGTGTGTGTGTGTGTGTGTGTGTGCGCGCGCGCGCGCATGTGTGTGCATGTGTGTGTGTGCATGTGTATGTGTTTGCATGTATCTGTATATGTTTGTTTGTGAATGTTTCTTTAAACATTGCAAAAAAAAAAAAGATAGCAATATGACCCTTCAAGAGAGAAATGTGGGACAGATTAAGAAAATAGTTTTTCCTGTGAAGTTGTCTGCATATGCCTTGATTTGGTTTCACCAATAAACCACAGGTTACATTTCTCTCTACTCAGTTACTTCATAGCAAGCAGGAAGAGATGGGAGCGTTGATAGTTAATGATGCTCAATCAATCAAACTGATTCTTATCAAAGCTATGAGTCAGGATTTGTAGTGATTTAAAAACAAGTTGAAGGGGTGGGGTGGGGAAACCCTGGGAGACAGGGGAGGAGGAATGGGATGAGGAACTGTCAGAGGGTAGACAAGGACAAGGATAACAACTGGACTGTAAAAAAAGATTAAAGAATAAGAATAAGAATAAAGTTTCTTTAAAGCATGAAGACATCATTTGTATACCATGCATGCCTGCAACCCTTTTTAATGTACTTAGCTCCATGGTTTTTAATAGCTTCCTGGAGTTGTGATGCCATCGAAACAATAATGTTTGGAATAATATACTCATTCTACAATGAAATTCCCTAGTGCCTACCCAAAGAAACCACTTCCTGTTCTTTTCTTCCATATCCCTGGCAGTCATTAAGCAACTCTGCTCCTTTACCTGGATGTCTGCTGCAGATGTTTCATATAAATGCTTTATACAATGTATCTTTTCTTTCTTTTTGTATGTTTTCCTGTATTTGTTTTCTTCATAATTTACTTTTTAATTCACATTACATTCCAATCACAGCACCCTCCCTCCTCCCAGTCCCACCCTTACAAATCCCCCCCATTACCCTCTCTTCTTCTCCTCAGAAGAAGGGAACCCCCTTTTGTACCACACTCCCTGGGATATCTAGTCCCCATAGGACTAAACACCTCCTTTCCATTGAGGCCAAACCAGGTAGTTCAGGTAGAGGATCCAATGGCAGACAACAGGGTCAGAGATAGCCCCCACTTCAATTGTTAGGGGACCCAAAATGAAGACCAAGCTACACAACTGCTACAAATATTTAGGGGGCCTAGATCCAACCCCTACATGCTCTTTGGTTGGTGGTTCAGTCTCTGTGAGCCCCATGGGCCCAGGTTAGTTGACTCTGTATGTTTTCTTAATGGTGTCTTTGACCTCACCCTCAACACTGCTCACTCAATTCTATCCCCCACTCTTCCACGGGACCCCTTGTGATCCACTTGATGTTTAGCTATGGGTCTCTTCATCTGTTTCCATCTGCTTCTAGATGAAGCCTCTCAGTGACAGTTACGCTAAGAACGTGTCTGCAAACATAACAGGGTATCATTAATAGTGTCAGGGGTTGTCTCTCTCCCATGGGATGCGTCTCAAGTTGGACCAGTCATTGCTTGGCCATTCCCTCAGTCTCTGCTCTATCTTTACCCTTCTGCATCTTTTAGGCAGAACAAATTTTGGGTTGAAGCTTTTGTGGATAGGTTGATATCCCCCTACATTTACTGGAAGTCCTATATGAGGTGGCCACTTCAATTTTTATATCCCCCTGCTTGGAGGAATCTCAGCTGGAGTCACTCCCATAGACTCCTCATTAGCCTCCCCCATCCCAGGTCTCCAGCTAGTCCCAGAGATGCTGCCCATCCAATTTCCATTCTCTTTCCCAGCCTTCTCTCACCATCATCCTGAATGAAGTAAAGTAGACCCAGAAAGAAAAACATAGGATGTACTCGCTTATAATTGAACATTAACCATAAAGTGAAGGATAATGATGCTACAATCTACAGACTCAAAGAAAATAGGTAATAAGGAAAGCCCAATGGAGGATGTGTAAATCTCACTCAGCAATGGAAATGAAATAGTAATTGTAGGTGGATAGAGGGAGGAAACTGGGTGGGAAAGGGAGAGCGAAGGGGTATGGGTGTTTCAATCTGGTGTTGGGGGATGGAGCTGGAGAGGACTGGGAGTGACATGTATATATTTCTGCCTAGTTTCTTTCTTTCTTTTGAAGGGTCATTTGTACTGTAACATGTCTCAATATTTCTTTTCGTTGTTGTGGAATAATATTATACAATAGAAATATGCTACATTTTAGAATTCATTAATGAGTTGATAGACATTTGAATGGTTTATATTTTGAGCAATCAATGACAATGTTTTCATGATCATTACTTTATAGTTCTTGTGCTGATATAATTTCCAAAGTGGCTTTTTTCATTTCATAATAAACAGGTGATTTATAAATATTCCAATTATGTTTCAAACTATGTTTTTGGAGAAAGTTCTGAGGTAGCAAAGGACTTCAAACTCTATATAATCAAGGAGAATTATATACTGATTCAACTTTGTCTGCTTCTTAAGAGCTAGGATTACTTCTACCATTTGAACTGTAAATGAAAAAAATATCTAATAAAAATTGTTTTTTGAAAAAAAAAAGACCCTCAGTAACTGTCAAAGCCAAATTTAAAGAGAGAAAGAGAGAGAGANAGAGAGAGAGAGAGAGAGAGAGAGAGAGAGAGAGAGAGAGAGAGAGAGAGCGCTAGGATTACAGACATCCACAAACATGACAGGTTAAATATTTTAACTGTCAGAATACATTCTATTTTCTATCAAGAGCAGCATGCTTTGAAGTACATGCACATCACCCAGCTTACAAAGGTCAAGTCTTGCTTACTAGTAAATGAATCCTCTCTTACACTCATTACGGAAACTTCTACATCCATCAGAAATGAGGACAAAGCCCCACAGACAGCACAGCAAGATTGATCAACACAGTTCTTCAATTGAGGTTTCTTCTTTCCAGGTAACTCCAAGTTGTATTAAGTTGACCCAAAAATATTAACCAAGATCAATATGATGCACCAAACTCACTGCTAGTAAATGCTAAAGACTATAAAATAAGTATATGGGAAAATACCTCAATATTACTGAGGCATTATTCACAGGAGCCTATAATATGGAAGCTTGACCCAAAGCTAGACTTTATTATTTCTTGAGAGCTTTGCTATCATGTTGAGGGCTGGTGTGGACTTCCATAACAATTTTGTGTATTCTGAAGCAATCAGTGACAAAGAAGCCTGCTTTCGGTTTCATTCTGTTTCACCAAGTCATAAAGAAAAGAAGCTTTTTAAAGCCCGTCACTCTATGATCCAGAGAAATAAAGAACACAATTAATATGAGCTATTCAGTACATGTAAAAAGTAGAAAATTCATGGTCCTGGAAGCCAAGGTGCTCTACAATATCAGCATATACAGGAGGGTCTCATGTGTCCGTCAGTGCTTCTTCTTTAGAAGAACAGGAAGTAGGTTTGAAAGCCAGCCTTCCAAAATAGTTCACCATCTTAATTGAAGCACAGGGTTAACCGTAGCAAGAGCAAATGTGATAATGACAGTTACATACCCTTTAAGAGACTGCTGTCTACGTGCCAGGTGCTTGACACTATATGTGTTATATTATTCCTCACCATATCCCTAGGAGGAACAAATTGTAGCTATCCTATTTTACATATTCAGAAACTATTCCAAGACTGAAACTTCAAATCTAGAGTTTTAGTTCCAAACCATGTGCTTTCTTCCATTATGAGATTTTTTTTTTCTTACTGATCAGAAGTATCACATCTGATCAGGAACTAAATATGCTACTTAGAGCACTAGTCCTTGAGTATGAGCACTGGTTTTCTCTTAGACAGTGGCCATGAGAAAAGTTCACGGTCACTATTAAGTAGGCTTAAATTATCGTTTAGAAGTTAAAAATTCAAAAACAATTCCCATTCTGAGGGCTGCCTTTTCACTCAAATTATGGTGCCCATTGCTGTACAGAGAGTTTTAGTTCCACATGGTTCCATTTATTAATTCTTAGTCTTAAAGTTTGTGCTATCGAGGTTCAGTTTAAAATAAGTCCTTTCCCATGTCAATGAGCTCAGATGCATTCCCTAATATGCCATCAGATTCATGGTATCATGTCTTATGTTGATGTTCTTAATCCTGAAACAGTTTACCTGTAGCCTGCATGATCAAGAACCAAGAGAGAATAGATATTCTCAATAACGTGAATATATACAGTAATATATCCTATGGACTTTGAAAAGATAATTATCATGGCATCAGTTACTTTTGTTATTGTAATGAAACATCAGGACCAAAAGAGAGTTATGAACAAAAACATTTATTTTGAATTAAGTTCCATCGGGGGAAATCTCTAATGGCAAGGAAGCCATAGTCGTGGGCTGCTAGATCTGGATGTTGTGAAAAAGTATTTTATCACACAGAAGTCTGAAAGATGATGATGAGATCTGGGGTGAGGCTGCAAATCCTCAAATCATGACCATAGTAATAGGCTTCTTCCAACAGAGCACACTCAACAGTTACCATAACCTCCCCAAACTACAGCACCAAGTGTTCAAATGTGTGAGTCTCTAGGGGACAGTTCAGAATCAAAGTACCATAGTCACTAATCCATTATATGCACATAAATGTAAAAAAAAATCAATGAATTATTTAAATAATGTGAAGAATATATTGTTTTTGTTTTTTTTTTTGTCAAAAGAAATCTGAGAATAGGCTGACAAATATTTGATTGGTAGCTAAAAACAATTGTTTTATTTAACACAATGTGGTACCCTGGGTAAGATCCTCAGAAATAAAAAGGATGCTAATAGAAAAAATTGATAAAGAAACTTAAGCCTAGTTAATAGTAATATATCAATTAGTATTAGTTAATTAGGTTTTACGATAAAGTACCATGTCTATGTAATGCATTAACAAGAGGACAATGACTCTCCAAGTAACAATTTTCTTCTCTGGGAGGTAATTTTTATGTCTGGAAACATTTTTGAGTGTCACTATTCGAGGTGACAGCACTATCAGAAACTAATGTACAATCTAGTGATGCTAATCATCATACAATATATAGAATGGTCCTCCACAGTTATCCAGTCTGAAGCATCAGATGAATCAAGGTAGACTAAGCTCACATTCAAACTAGGTGTATTAGTTACTTGTTTCATTGCTATATCCAAAATACCTGACAAGTGACTTGAGGGAGAATGGGTTTAACTTAGATCACAGTTAGAGGGGTTACAGTCCATCGTGATATGGAATACATGACAGCAAGAGAAAGAGGCGTCTGGTTACAGTCCACCCACTGTCAAAAAAACAGAAAGTGGAATAGGATCTGAAATGCTGCTTCCAGTCACTAGTATTCTTTTAAAAGCTCCACAACCATTCCAAATTGCTCTCATCAGATGTAGGCCCACATAGTGAAAAATATGTGTCTAACATAGCACCATGTAAAGATAAATATTTTGAACTTCTCTGAAAATGTAAAGTTATTCTCAAAAAGTTGGGATTAGGGTATGATTGTATGCACCTGTAGTCCCAACACTTGGAAGGTTAATTCTGAAGGAGCACATGCTTGAGGCTAGCCTGGGCTACATAGCAAGTAGTTGAAACTATTTTTAAAAAACTAGAAAAGTTAAAAAATCAAGCAAATAAAAGATAAAGCTATGAGTGAATGCTTCACAGACAATAGTTTTTGTCTTGGTTCTGAAGCTGGCAAGGTTAAGGTCAAGGTGCCAGCTGATGGGGCTGTCCCTTCTTAGATGGTGCCTTCTTTCTGTATCTTACAGCAGAGAGAGATGCTGTGGTCCTCACATCATGAAAGCGGAAAGACAAAGAGAGAATCAGAAGCTGTATGGAGCCTTTTGCAAAAAAGCCTTGTTATACTCAGAAGTTCTCTTGGACCCATTGCTGTTTAAAGGATCCTTCCTCACTATTTCTTTTTAGTTAAGGTTTTACTTTTAAGACAAAATGATAGAATTCACATTTGAAGATGTAAGAGCATGAGTTCACTGGGATTCACATGAGAGAGAACCACATTCAAGTATTAATTAAAAACTAGAACTGTTGAAGAATGAATTATCCCTGCTTGGAGTGATATGAAAACATGTGCTTGTCTAAGAATTCACTCTGGCTACATCAGTGATGAAACTCATGGCGATGTGAACCTATGAAAGTTGCCATGGTAGGTACCATTTTCTCTATCTTTAAGGTGTTCTTGTGTACTTTCAGAATGAATTGCCAAGTCATTTAGAAAAAATATCCATCAATATCAAAGAACTTTTCACAAAGTCTTAAGTGAGTTCAAGATCATAGCAAATATTTCACAGGCAGATGTATGTGTGCGTGCGTGTGTGTGTGTGTGTGTGTGTGTGTGTGTGTGTGTGTGTGTGTGTGTTTGATGATGAGGGCATTGTACTGTCAAAATCCATGTTTCATTCACACAGTGGCAGGCACCCAATCTGGCTGCATGATCAACAGAGCTGGCTTTTTTTTAATACTGTGCAGCATCTCCTGCTCATTGATCTTTCTGTGTCCATCCCATTCACGTACAGGAGCAATTTACTGTAGTGCCTCATCAGTCATGTTCTTGATCAACTCCTTGGCCATATGCTTTAAAGTTTTGAAAGACATCTCTTAGCTCCATCATCATGGAAGCAGTTGAACATCTCAGAACTTTTATTTGGTATATTTCTCTGACATTTTCTGAGTTATCACAGTAGGAGTGGCAAGTGCTCACTTTCCCTGCCTTTTTCTTACAGATTCCACATTCTAAACCTCTTTTATCTTAGTATCAAAGCCCAGAGTCCTAATCATGTCCTTTAGTTCCTTCATATTTGTGGCTATAGTTCTGAATGTACTGAAAAGATCAAAAGCTTCCTGACTTTTCTACTTTTGTTCCTCAGTAAACTCCAGCTTAGGACTCATCATCAGACAGTGTTTGTCTTCTTAAATTGGACCACACTACAGATGGACCCTGCCCATTGCCATGGCAGCAATGCACACACTCTAAAGGTCTTATTTCATATTACTATCACAATTGTTTACTTGGTATTTGTGGGGGAGTACACTTCAACCATAAGAAGTCCTTCAGCATGTGGATATACATGAAACGCAAATGAGTAGAGTTATCCAGTGTCGAGTTTTCCTTATATGGCATGATTGGGTAGCTGCCAATGTCTGTGTTGCTACACATCCTTTTTGTTTTTGTTTTTGTTTTTTAATTGAATAGTTAGTGGCCTCACTACCTACTCACCCACTAGAAAAGCCTGTGGTTTATAAGCTATTGCATGTAAATCTTTTCTCGTTCCTGTATCCACTTACAAATCAGAAATAGAGGGCTGTGTAAAGTTTGGCATCTTCACTAACCTGGAAACGAGCAACACTCCCTGGAGACAGCAAAGGAGCACGGGTTAATGGGAGCATTTCATTATCGGGTGAAATCTTGGCATGCTTGGGGACCAATTAGAGAACTCTTGAAGTCATTCGTCTCAGAACCTAACAATAACTTCAATTACAGTAATTTAGAAAATTGCATACTTTAGATATTGGCTCCCTAACTTTTATGAAATGTTTTGCTGTATTCCATGAAAAGTCTACATTTCAGCAAAGAATACAAATGATAGGAATGTGTTATAAACACATTTACAAAGGGTGGGTCCCTGTCCAGGCTTAATCTATACTTGTGTCTTGTGCTATTCTGATTACACAGTGCTAAAATCCTGAAGTTGTTGGTTTTAAATCTCTTTGGAAAGGGAGAATTCTAGGTCAACATCAAATTTGTCCCTGATCTCTTTTTTAGAGGATTTTGAAAAGTTAAAGCTTGTTTAAAAGCAGCGAATATATTTGTAAATCATCTAAAGCAGTTCTTCTTATACTCAATTCTTCAGAAAATACAAGCAGCTTATTTTCGTGTCAGAAAGACAATGGGTTTGCTCAAATATTAAAAGTATTATTCAAGATTGCTTCTAGAGATGGAAGACAGTGGAATATATGAAAAATGAAAATAAAAGGAAGTATTTTAATGTGGAAGTTTTTAAACATTAATAAAAGTGAGCATTAATAAAACAGTTTAAGAATAAAAGAATTTAAGAAGGTCTCAAAATGTTGGGTGAATGGAGGGGGGCAGTTCTACTCAGTTGTCTTTATTCTAGACATCCCAGGTTTATGAGATGTGATAAAAGAGTTGCCTATGAGGTCTTAGGATTTGTCAAAATTATATTCAAAATCAGGGTATGCTGGTTTTCAATTGTAATGTATAGAAAAATAAAGCATGGAATCCCCATTTCACTTTTGATGTAAATAACTTTTTTTCTGTGTGAGTTGGTGAGCATCTCTAGATTAAGCAAGAACCACTAAGTAAATTATAAGTTGGGGCCAAGATGGTGATTAGTTGAGAAATTTTACAGACATCCTGACAAAGGAGATGCATGTTGATGGTTGAGATGTTTTTTGTTTTTTGTTTTCCCCACATGGTTTCTCTGTGTAGCCCTGGCTGTCCTGGAACACACTCTGTAGACCAGGCTGGCCTCGAATTCAGAAATCTGCCTGCCTCTGCCTCCCAAGTACTGGGATTAAAGGCATGCTCCACCATGCCCAGCTGGTTGAGATGTTTTAATGAGTTGGTTGTGTGATGAATATCTTCATATACATATTTGTGAAAGTTTTCAGAAATGGTTCATGCTTGTGTGTCTGTGTCATGGTTGTATGCATATGTATGTGGTATGTATACTCATGTTTCTGCAGGCATATGGAAGCCAGAGTTGAAGTTGGGTATCATCTTTCAGTCCCCACTTAATATTTTTGAAGCACTATTTCTCACTGAACCTGGAACTCACTGATTCTTCAAGACTGGTTGGCCAGCAAGCTGGGATTATATGTGTGGATGCTATACTCAGGTTTTTCATCTGGGTGTGTCTTGGATGACTGACTTTAGGTCTTCATACTTTCATGGCAAGCTTTTTACTGTCTGTGCCATCTACTTAGCCTAGAATGGTTCATTCTATTGTTCGTGTATTTTCTCAGCATTAGACTGAGAGTATAGTACAAACTTGACTGCTGAGCTACATCCTCAAACCCCCTTTTCCACTATTAAAATTCCTGATTGTGAGAGATAATTCACAAGTGAAACTACCAGGCTATAGGTTCACATAATACCTAAGGCCCTTGATACATTACTGTAAAGAGGTGCATTTGAATTAGATGCTGTAGAGTGGATGGCATTGATATACTTTATTTAGGTTCTTGATGACTTTTAATTTCTTCATGGGGCTTTAGATAAAGTTAGATGCACTTGTGACCATGGTAGAGTTTTATCAGGGAAAAAAATATCAATTATCGGAGTTTGTTATTATTTGCATTCCAAATAATAGCCATAGACATTTAAAAAACATTGAATGAGCATATGAATTTGATGGCAAAACATAGAGGCAAATAAATTTCATAATAGGGGATACTTCAATCTATTTTGTTCTCCATTTCCAGTCCCTCACTAGATCCTTCTGGGAGCTTGTCCTTAATGGATAATTATATTCCAATTATTGGTTCAGGTTTTACTTTTAGAAAGAGTTGTTCCCTAGACATCCCCACAATTATAATAGAAGCCACAGTGAATTCACATAGCGAGTCCTCCCTCTTTATAATAATACACACCAGAGTTTGTTGGAGTGTTTTTAATCATCTTCTGCTTGAATGTTCTGCAACCACCTGTGCTGTTTTTAGATCATAACATAAGAAACTCAGTGAATTTGCCTAATGGACTTCTGATTCCCTATCTTCGTGCTGATTTGTTAGGAAGAATCTGTGCTATTTTGAATGGGTTTAATTGAAAATTTCCCATTAAAACGCCATATTTTAGTGAACAGCATACATTTGCAAGGATTGCATAATCTATTCTCACCACACTCAAGTCTGAAGAATTCAATAAGTACCTCCTGCAATATTGTGAGCACTCTCTCTGTGGAGGCCTTAATGTACACTTTATGTGAGTTTTAATCATTTCTCTTCTTTAATAAAAGTGAAAGAAACAGTAATGGCTGAAATAAAATGTGTACAGTAAAATGATTCTTGGGTTTTGCACAAACACGAGTTTGAAAAATGTGAGTCTTGGCAACTGAGATGAAAGCTCACTCTGTTCAGGGCTGTCCTGGAGTGTGAATTTGCTTATGTGGCTTTCAAGCTATTTATCAGTTTCTGCATTCAGTGGAATTAAACAGAGTTGCTGAAGCATCATAATTAGAGCTGTTGTCATTTGGAATAAGGTTTAAGCCAGCGAAACACCACTGTGTAGTTTATTTTTGCCATTAATAGAGACCCTAAAGTTTTCAGAATGCCAGAGTAAGGTTTATTTTGGTTTGCTTGAAAGTAGCAAGAGTGTCTGATTTACTCAAAGTTGACCGAGAATCACCTATTTTTAGAATCCATGATAGGAACCTGCTATGTGTTATCTTATTTATTCATATTTACAGTCTATCCGATAAGTATTGTTTTTCTCCATGTTGCAGTGAACTCTTAGAGAAATAAATTCTCCCACATCACAATCCAACTACTAGCAGGATGGAATAATTCCAATCTGGGCAATGAAATTCAGTCTCTGAGCTGCTTTAAGGCTGTTTGAGTTATATAGAAGGTAGGAAACATGTCCTCTCCCACTTTCAGTTTAAGATGGACAAGGGTTGTAAGCAGTTGCACTGGACACTTGTTCCATGGTCATTTTAAGCTTGACACATTCCTTGGAAACTTATATTAATTTTAGGTTGTCTTATTTTACTGTGATTTTATGCCCGAATTTTAGAAGGAAGATTCTGTTGTAATCTCCCCATATTTGAGTAATACTTGGTAGAGAGAATAAATCACAGAGTAGAATGTCATATGTTCTGTACTATCTTCTACTACTTGTTTCTGGATGAAGCAAAAAACAACAACAACAAAAAAAAAGCAGCCGCTGACAAATATCAGGTTCTCTTCCCCCACATTTACGCTCACTTCATATCAGTCAGGGAAGAAAAGTGCTTGCCTGTGATTTATGGTCATGGACAGTGAGATGCCTCTGATGATCAATTATACCGCTCAGAGCTTTTGTTGCGGTGCTTACCTACATAGCCCCCACTGTGAAGCACATAAATGCCTTATGTCTTGCTAGAGCCAAACAGTTCAACCTACTCTCCTATAAGAAAGTGATATATAGCTTGCCTTGGATGGAGGTTTTTTTTAGGGATTTATCTCTTATCCCAGGTTCTCTCATTCCGGGGACGATCGGTTTCTGATTGTAAAATGAGGTTATATCACTTCATTTCAGGGGAGCATCTTAGGCGCCGCAGGTGGGAGTTGAAAGGAATCCAGAAAAGATATTGTAAGTCACAAAAGGCTCATACTGTATAATTTTGCTCCTGTTGAGTCCATCCTAAAAATGGCCTGAGATCTGAAAGGGGATTTAAGAATAAAATGATCACTCAAGCATTATATGAGGACTAAGAATACCAAATAAAAGAGATACAGAGCAATAAATAGTTATTGAGATAACTAACTATATGTTAGAACTTTCCAAAAGTGTTAAATGTCAGGTTCACATATAAATATATATGTTCCTAAAATAATGTTAGTATTCTTTATGGTATAATGTTAAATGTGAACACTAGGACAGAGGACTGTTAGGCACTATATAAAAAAAGATAAGTTAATTTCTAACTGGCCTCTATTTTTGGAAAATGTGATTTTAGAATGTTTGTTTCCATTAGGATACCCCCCACTCTTCTGAGTTTCCAATTATGTCTACCTATATATTCATAAATAACTTTTATCATAAATGTTTACAGATAAATCAGCAGTGTTAGAAATCATATATATATATATATATATATATATATATATATATATATATATATGAATGAGTATGCCAAACTTACTCTTTATATGTATAAAATGCAGCATGATGCTTTGTAAATAAAGTTTTATTGAAACACCATGGCTGTTCACTTAAATACTGTTTGTGCCTGCTTTTGCATTCTAATGGCAGAATGGAGTAACTAATTGTGAAGATCAAATATTTATCACTGTCCTATTTCTGGTTTGTCCAAATCTTGCTCTTAAATAATTAAAACATCTTTAATAAATGATTTATTGTCACGTGAACTTGTCAATTGGCTATCTTATTTATTTACATTTCAAATGTTGCTCCCCTTCCCTGTTTCACCTCCTCACCCCACCTATCCCATTCCCCTCCCCCCTGCTTCTATAAGGGTGCTCCCCTACCCTCTTACCCATTCCCACCTGACCACCCTAGCATTTCCCTACACTCAGGCATTGATCAAGGACTTCCCCTCCCATTGATGCCAGATAAGGCCATCCTTTGCTACATATGTATCTGGAGCCATGATTCCTCCGTGGGATCCCTCTTTGGATGGTGGTTCAGTCACTGGGAGCTCTGGGGCCTTTGGTTGGTTGATATTGTTGTTCTTGCTATGGGCTTGCAAACCCCTTCAACTCCTTCAATCCTTCCCCTAACTCCTCCATTGCAGTCCCTGGGCTCAGTCCAATGTTTGGCTGTGAGCATCTGCATCTGTATTGGCCAAGCTTTTACAGAGCCTCTCAGGGGACAGCTATACCAGGCTCCTGTCAGCAAGTGCTTCTTGCTATCAGCAATAGTGTCTGGGTTTGGTGTCTGCATATGGGATGGATCCCTAGGTGAAGTAGACTCTGGATGTCCTTTCAGCCTCTGCTTCACTCTTTGTCCCTGCATTTCCTTTAGACAGGAGCAATTTGGGGTTAATATTTTTGAGATGGGTGGGTAGCCCCATCCCTCAACTGGGGGCCCTGCTTAACCACTGGATACTGTCTATTGTCTGGATACGGGTTCTATTGCCCCTGAAGAGCCTGATCAGTGATTCTAGGGCTGGGGAAACTATGCACTGGTTCTGTATTATTCTTGCTGAGGGGGATTTGCTTAACAATTGCAAACTCTCAGCCTTTACCAGGAGAAAGTATTAGAAGATCTGGTAGTCGTTTGTGTTGACCCTGGGAGTCTTTAGTCTTTTTCATTTGATTTCATTTGAGTTTCCTAAATGATTTTAAATCTATTTTATTTATTGAGGTGTGTGTGTATATGTTATAAAGCTAAATAGATTTTGACAAAACATAATGTTATGTGTCTAAAATTATAGAATCTTGGTGGCCTAAAGAGTTAACTGGTCTAAAAAGTTCCTTATATTGTAAAAATGTAAGCCCTCTCTTATTTTCATGAATAATATGACTCTTACCCATCAAAGAGGAGATAGGACCTATAGAGATCGCCTCTAGTAGATAGGCATGACCCCCAGTTGAGGGAGGGGGCTACCTAACCATCTTAAAATTGTACCTGTCTAAAGGACAAAAAATGGAGCAGAAACTGAAGGAAAGGCCATCCAGAGACTGCCCTAACTAAAGATCCATCCCGTAGGGAGACACCAAACCCAACTCTACTGCTGATAACAAGAAGCATTTGCTGATAGGAGCCTGGTATGGCTGTCCCCTGAGAGGCTCTATCAGCACCTGACTAATACAGATGCAGATACACACAGCGAACCATCAGACTGAGCCCAGGGTCCCCAATGGAAGAACTAAAGGAAGGACAGAAGGAGTTGAAGGAGATTGCAACCCCATAGCAAGAACAGCAATATCAACTAACCAAACCACCAGATCTCCCAGGGACTAAACCATCAACCAAAGAGTAGACATGGAGCAACCCATGGCTCTAACTACATATGTAGCAGAGGATGGCCTTTTCTGGCATCAGTGACAGGGGAGGCCCTTGGTCCTGTGGAGGTTTGATGCCCCAACATGGGGTGATGTTAGAACATTGAGGCAAGATTGGGTGGGTGGATTGAGGAGCAACCTCATAGAGAGGAGAGGCAAATGGGAGGAGGGATGGGTTGGGAGAGTTGCGGGAGGGGGGGACTAGGAAGGCAGATAGCCTTTGAAATGTAAACAAATAAAATAACCAATAAAAATGAAAAGAAATGATTATTATTCTATACATATTAATTCTGGGAAATAATATTGCAGCAGTTATTACTTAACCAGCTAGTTCCCCAAATGACCACACAATATTTCAGAGCCTTAGGCCTTAGCTGGGCAGAATCTCAGCTAGCTCATCTAAGTTACTATGATGGCCTAGTCCCATCCAGACACATGGCTAGCTATACCTTCCAGGCCCATAGTCCTATCTGTCTCCTCTCATGCCTGCCTCCTGGTGAAAGGGCCGTCCTCTTTCTTCCTCCCAGAGTTTATTTCTCCCTCCCAGGAAGTCCCGCCTAGCTCTACTACTGCCCAATCACAGGCTTTAGCTTTTTATTGACCAATTAACTTGCTGAGTGAGGTTTGTAGAACAAATGCTAGTATACATGAGAATTCTCTCTTGGGGCTACCAGATCTAGGGGTAGAGAATTTAATATTTGAATACGTAGCAGCATCAGACCAAATATAATAGGCCATCATCACAGTTTTGTCTTCTCCAGAACATACATACCTATTTGTTTGTTTGTTTTTTGTTTTCTGTTTTTATTTTTTTCGAGACAGGGTTTCTCTGTGTAGCCCTGGCTTTTCTGGAACTCACTCTGTAGACCAGGCTGGCCTCGAACTCAGATCTTCCTGCCTCTGCCTCCCAAGTGCTGGGATTAAAAGCGAGCACTACCACTGCTTGGTGGCATTCTTACTTTTGAATGTGTAGCTATTTTTCAATCTTTTATTTAGCAAAATAAATTTAAGAACCATCTGTTTCCCAAAGGTTTATAGGTTTTTTTTTCTGTTTTTTTTTTTTTTACAAGTGTATTTAAATGACTATACCATCCATTTTTATACACTGGCCTTATACACAGGGCTATGAAAGCACATCTTAGTAGAATTTGTATTGGAGTAATTACAAATAGAGGATGCTAGAATGTAGAATTTTATCATATAGCTATGACTATGTTTTAAAGTGTAGGGAAATACTATGCAAACATGAGTGTAGGCGCCTATGGGATCCAGGAGAGAGACTTAGTGTCCTGGAGCTGGAGGTACAGCTAGCTGTGAGCTGTCATACAAGGGTACTGGAAGCCAAATTTGCGTCTTCCTTAAGATCTGTGTACACTCTTAAGCACACTAAAATATCTGTAGAGCCCCATTTTCTTATTATTTCAAAGCAAAATTTTTTGGTTTGTTTGGGGGTTCCTACTTAGTAATATTTCTGATAAAAAAGCATTGTGCATTTCATCCCACCTATGCACATCTTGTTTTCTTGTCTTATTGTACCGTGTAGGTCTTCCTGTATGATATTGCACTGTTGCTTTAAGAAGACTTCCTTGCCTTATGTGGAGTGCTCCTTAACATTGTCACTGTTCTTATAAAGCACAACACAAGGAACCTTCTTGTCCCCGCTAACTTTCTTACCTCTCAGTAAGAAAATGGCTGTCTATGTGCCAGGAAGCAGGCATTTGTGGGATATCAGCTCTTCTAGATCTAATGTGGATTTCCTAGACACCCGAATTGTGAGAAATGAATTTCTCTTGTTTATAAACCACCTAGTCTATTCTATTCTGTCATAGTGATCCCCTAAGAGTTAGACATATAATTCTGACCTTCGGAACAAGCATTCAGATTTAATAAAATAATTTTTGTCCCTTTTTATCTTTTAAAAAATAATGTATATGTGTGTGCTCATGTATTCTTGTGTACTTGAGTGCATATTCCTTCACAGGCCAGATGAGGGAGCTGGTTTCCCTAGAGGTGGAACTATGTGAGATGTCAGCTTTTCAGCAAGTACTCACTAAGCAGTCTTGCCAGCCAGTAAGAAATGGTTAGGCCTTTTGTCCACTTTTAATCAAAGTTGTTTCTTTGGTGCTAAGTTGAATTTCTTATTATTTTGGCTGTTCAACCCTGACCAGATATATCACTTGCAACTGCAGTCTCTTATGCTGTAGGTTATCTCTTCATTTTGTTAATTCATTTGTTGTACATAGCTTTGTAATTTGACAATCAGTCAGTAAACCCTCTCTACTTTGGGGGTCTATATTCATAAATTTAACCAACTATACATTGGAAATTTTGAGAAAAAATGATCTGAACTTAACATTGTGGAGTCACCTCCTTTGTTGTTAATTCTGAATAACACAATGTTATGACTATGAACACAGTGACTATAATGTCTGAAGTGTTTTGAGTATGTAGAGATGCAGAATACAGAGGATGCTCAAGGATGTATGCAACTACTCTAACATTTATTTCAAGGGATTTTTAGCATCTGCAGATTTGGTTGTTCAAAAGTCTCTGGAACCAGCCACCCACAGATATCAAGTATAATTTAATTTGCCAATTTTAATCTCATTTGCAGAATTGTGCTTTTGGGGCTGTGACATGAGAGATAATGATTTACAGTTTTCTTTTCTTGAAATATATTTGATATCTCTCAGAAATACCGTTGTCAGAACAATTCAGCAAGCATTATTCTGTTTGGGGGAAGAGATTAGGTATAATTGATGTAACTTCCTCCTTATATATTTGGTAAAATTGACCAGTGAATTAACTTGGGCATGATATTTCTTTTATTATTATTTATGCCATTGTTTTTTTTTTTTTAAAGATTTATTTATTTATTTATTATATGTAAGTACACTGTAGCTGTCTTCAGATACTCCCAGCACTCGGGAGGCAGATCTCGTTACAGATGGTTGTGAGCCACCATGTGGTTGCTGGGATTTGAACTCCGGACCTTCGGAAGAGCAGTCGGGTGCTCTAACCCACTGAGCCATCTCACCAGCCCCCTATGCCATTGTTATTATTGTTGCTATGACTTGAATTGGTATTTTTCCACATGGCCCTGCCCAGTGTGTAGCCTGTGGTGGTTTTCGAACTCTCATGGTTCTCCTGCTTTGAAGTGAGGAGAGTTAGGGCATTTGCCAACATACCTGGCCCTGACTCTTTTTGGTTCTTGTTCTTTCTTTTATTGGCTATTTTATTTATTTACATTTCAAATGATATACCCTCTGCAAACCCCCTATCTCGTCCCCCCTTCCACCTGCTTCTATGAGGATGCTCCCTCACCCACCCACTCCCATCCCACTGCCCTGGCATTCCCCTACACTGGGTCATTAGCCCTTCGCAGGACCAAAGGGATATGGCCATTCTCTGCTATATATTCAACTGGAGCCATGGGTCCCTCCATGTGTACGCTTTGCTTGGTGGTTTAGTCCCTGGGTGCTCTGGGGGAGGGGGGTCTGGTTGGTTGATATTGTTGTTCTTTGACTCTTAAAGTTCTATAACCTCTAAAAACAGCAAGCACTACCTAGGGAACTAAGTGTTTATAAACAGGAGTTAATGTGGAGTGGAGTGGAGGACACTGTATATTCAAACCATAACAAACTTAATTCCTTAGTGTCATTTTGATGTCCAAGAGATCTATAGTAAGGAGACACTTATTTTTCATATTGACAAGTTGAATTAATTTTTTTCTTTATTACTTTGCCTCTACTCAACTATTGTTTATAAATTTTCTTTTTTTTATAGAGCAGCAATTTTTTTTGACTTGTAGTGGTTATATATAGCTTTCCAGTTTTCAATTCAACTGATGTCCAGTATGATTTCCATGATTTCTTTCTTTTCTGTTTTCCTTAGTCTTAAATTGATGTACCTTGTTCTCATTTTCTACAATTAAAGAACAGAATATGATTTTAAATTTTTTTAAATAATTTTTAAAAATGTATACACATATACACATATCTATCTATCTAACTATCTATCTATCTATCTATCTATCTATCCATTCTACAGATATCCTCCCAAACACTGTTCCTGATGTATCTCATCTATTTTGGTAATTGGTATTTCTTTTTCACTTAGTTAAGATATTAAAAATGTTTGCCCCTTGTATGATTTAAAATTATGCTTAATCTACAAATAGCCATTTCCTTTGCTAGCATTGATACTTCATTTTAATTAATTTGTAGAAGGAGAACATATTTTATGAAATTTTCTATTGTTTTAAATTTGTACGCAGAGGGGCTAAGAAGATGACTCATGAGTAAACTCTAGTTGGAAAAGGGCTTCCTGTTATGTCCCTGTCTTTGGCTCTTCTGAAACTAGCTGAATTTAGATTCCCAGCACCCATATAGGAATCTGGGCATGACAGTGTGCTGGGACTGTAGTCTCTGGTAGGTGATCCCTGCAGATCACTGGATAGCCAGTATGGCTGTTCTGCCTCAGAAAATAAGGTAGAGTTTATTTAAGACATGAAACAGACTTCTGGCAGCACCATGGTTGTACATATATGTATGTACCTGAATGAACATTCTCACGTGAATATTCATGGAAGTGTAAAACATATAAACAATGTTCAAGTATGTACTATGGTTCAGAATGTGCTCTGAGAATATGCTTGAGAATATCCCCTGTAAGCCTGAGGAGAATCTGTATTCTGCTGTAAATTGGCTCAGTATTCTATATCTATTAGTTATATCAGGTTCAGTGGTCATGTAGTTCAAGTCATTTCTTACTAATGATTTGCCTTTTCAATCTATCAATTAGTCAAAGGGAATTATTGACTTGTCCACTTTTATAGTTGTTTCATCTAAATCACTTTGTAGTTCTATTAGTTTGTGTTTTGTATATTTTAATATTGTGTTAAATGCACATTGAAAGTAGTTTATATCTTCTAGAATTGATTCATTCATTACTATATGAAATCCTCTTTATCTGTGGCAAGCTCTTTTGGTAAAACTTCTGTTAAGTCTCAAATTAATATAGTTTATAGTTTTCTTTTTCTTTACCTTTTAAAATTGTTTATTTTTATGTTTTTTGGCATACAAGATATGGAACCCGTGGCGTTGGGCAGGTTTGAGAATAGTTTATTGGGGAGCTTAATACCCTTGCTTAGTATTAATTATTTCCTTTCTAAAAATAAAATGCTTTTATTATAATTTTTCTCCATCCCAGTTACCATGTTTTATTACTTTTTATATAATGTACATTGTTAAAACAGAAAGGTAAGAAAATGCAGGGAAGAAACCCAAAATATCCAAAATCCATATTTAATGTTTGTTTCTAAACTTCTTGTTTCTTTTCCATAGAAATACCAATTGTAATCATTTTTTATAGTTTTATGTTTTCTGTATTAGTTGATAATGTGCACATTACAGAAAAAACACTGTTGTATACTCTGTAGTGTTTTCCCCTAGTCCTTGAAATATAGCTATATATCTCAGAATTTTCTATCTTAGGGGTTTCACAATTCTTTCTTCTTTTCAACACTGCTGTTTACTTAAACGTGAAAGTGCTATTTATTTTGCTCCTCCCTGCTGATGAATGCTAGGTTGTTTCTAGGGTTTTGTTGTTGTAGACAATATGGTATCTTATACCTCTACATATGTATTTGTACATTGCACATCCCCTAATATGAGATACATTGACAAGTGAATGCATGTTACAAATATTGACAGGTGTAGATCTATTTCTAAATTTCTGTTCATGAACGTGAATGA
>NC_034591.1:125387526-125397761 GCF_900095145.1 Mus pahari | reverse complement strand
TTTTTTTAAGAGCTGCCAATAAATATCCCTCTTCTATGGCCTTGCTGACACCGGATTTAACAAATGTTGTGTTTTTAGCATGCCAACTAATAGGTTGGTTTTACAAAAAGAAAGGTTATGGACTATTCCATTTATTTAAGAACTGCATTTTTCCAGAGCAAACTGCTCCTGTCACTGCCCATGTCTCATTTCTTGTATTGGTTTTACTTTGTACCTTGTACACATTTGTTGCATAGAAAATAAACTTGTCTTCTACATATGCTATCTCACTAATATTTTCCCTCTCATAATTTTGTTTAGATTTATTTATTGCTATGAGAATATTGAGTTTTTGGAATATTTTATGTCAGATCATTTTCCTGGTAGTTCTATTTATCATATTTAGAAAATTTTTCTGTCCTGACCCTCACAGGACAGAAAAATGAAATTTCACTAGGATACTTACAGATTTATTTTTACTTATTTTATCTATTGTGATATTCATACTTTTTGGTTTATCTTAGAGGTACAAACTTATTTTCTCCTAGCCTTCCACTAAGTATTTCAGCATTATATTAAATATAAATAGTTTTCTTCTTGCTTGAAATCTTACAATTGAGAAATACTAAAGTCCTGTCTGTGTTTATGCCTATTTTTATATATGTCATCTTGTCATTTTTGGGTTCATACATGCAAGATATTTGTATTTATTCCATGAAATATGTATGTCTAGACTATATAAATTACATGTATACAGTATCTATCATATATTGAATATTTGCATAGGTTGCTTTCCTCATAAGGACTTCTGTTGAATAATCACTTCTGTGCTTTCTTAGATCCCTTGCCTTAACTCTTTTGCTTTCTACCATTGTCATTGTCTTGTCTTGGCTACTTGTTGGCCTTCTTTTGGACATAATTGAAGCATAATCTTAAAGACTCAGATCCACTTCTTGTGAAGCCCCCCAGAAGTGAATACTGCAGCATGAAGTAAGGGAGAGTTAGTTCCTTGTGATACAAGGTGGAGCTGGACAGAAACATCCCTTTACCTTATGAGTCTACTGTAGAAATCTTTTAGTTTGATTTCTTTTTCTTCTTCTTTTTAAATTTAATTTTAATTGTTTATTATTCACTTTACATCCTCCTCTAGGTCACTCCCTTCCTTAATCCTTACCCTACCCCCTCCTGTTCTCCTTTGAGATGGTGGGGGGCCTCCTGGGTATCTATCCTCCCACCCTGCCACTTCCCTTCTCTGCAAGGCTAGAGGCTAGGCACTTCCACTGCCGCCCCTTGAGGCCAGACAACAAATCCCACAAATAAGCATCAGCTTTTGGGATACCCCTCCCCATTTTATTTGTTCAGACATACGTGACGACCAAGCTTCATGTCTGCTTCATGTGTGGGGAGGTAAAAGTTCCAGCCAGACCATTTTTGAGACTACACTTTGTATTCCAGTAGTCCTGCAGTGGGCAATAAATATTTCAATAAATAGTGTTTGTGATGAAAGAGATTAAAAATTAAAAGAAATTCTGATTTAAAATGGAGTGAAAGGAGTGTTGCAGGAGTATTGTCTTCAGGGCAAGATCCCCATTAACTAAGTATCCAACTTGCAAAAACAAAAGACTTGAGAAATATTTTCTTTTCCCCAAAAGCTACAAAAAAGGAAATCATCTGCAAGCTTCATCTCAAGTAGGGAGAAGAACTTGACTGTGGTTTCTATGTGGTCCTGGCTTTCGAGTCATGAGGGATACAGGAGGAAAGAGATTATGGCATCTTCCTCCATTGTTAAGGAGAGTCCCTGAAGCCAGGAGTGTGGCAGGAGAGTCAGTGAAAGGAGGCCTTGATAGTCTGTTGCATGAAAGTGTAGGCTTGATTGAATTGGAGAACACAAGATGTAGGAGATACCAAAGCCATGAGACATTTGCCAAGGAGATATACAGACATGAAGTGGAACTATCTTAAGGGAGAAAAACATGTTCCAGTAGAAAAGCTGAAAGGAAAGAACCGTCTAAGTGTATGAACATCAGACATTCCGCTACATGATTTAGAATTCACTCTGCTGGGTTTTGGTCTTGCTTTGGTCCAGCATTTCCTCATGATGCCTCTCTACCTCTCATTAGGATTGTTGACATATATTCTGTACCATTTTTTTGTTGTTGGAAGAATATGTTTTTCTTTTTGCTTTTGATTTTACAGGGATTACAGTTAAGAGATTGCTTCAAGTCTCAGAAAAGACTTTGGACTTGAGATGTTTAAACTATGTTGAGGTTGTGAAAGCCTATGAGGTATTTTGAAGTTAGACTAACTTTATTTTACCTTATAATATGGTCATGAACCTATGGGAACTAGAGAGTGAAATGTGATTGTTTGAATAAGAATGTCCCCTATAGGTTCACTTCTTTGAATACTTGGTTCCCAGAAGATAAAACTCTTTGGGAAATATTAGTATTAGGAGACAGAGCCTTGTTGGAGAAGGTATGCCACTACGGCAAGGTTTCAGGTTTCAAAACATTTGGGCCATTTTTAATGTCTCTTTCTATCTCTCTACCTCTTACTTTAGGAGCAAGATGTAAGCTTTCAGCTATCCTTATCATGATGCCTTTGTTCTGCCATATTTGGACTCTGAACCTTTGAAACCACAAACCCAAATTAATTACTTTTATAAATTGTGCTGGTCATGTATAGCAATAGAAAAGCAGCTAAAACATTAAGTAAATTTTTAATTCTGTATTTTAAAAAGTTTGTGAATTCTGAAAAATTCTCTCTCTCTCTCTCTCTCTCTCTCTCTCTCTCTCTCTCTCTCTCTCTTTTCTCCCCACCTCTGTGAGTCTCTCTCCTCCTCAGTGTGTGTCTTCCCCTTCCTATGTGTCTGTGTCTCTCTGTCTCTTTCCTCCACCCCCCCAATAGATATGCATGTGTGTTTGTCTTTTTCTCTTTGATATAAGATCTTATACCAAAGGACTCATGAGTAGTCTTGACCTTCTGGTCTTCCTATCTATGCCTTCTGAGCACTGGTATTACAGAAGAACACTACTATGTCTAGCTCTGGGAAGTGTATCTTTGTGTTTCCAGTAAGAATGTTCATAATACATAGCAAGGGACATTTGGTGTTTTGTTTAAATAAACAAATATTTACCTGTTTTCTATCAAAGGAGTCTTACTATACTTATTCATCAAATCAGTTTGTCCCAAACCTCCTTGAACATTTATCAAGAAATGGATTGGTTATTGAAACTTCTTGACTATGAAGCCAAGATAAAACCTCTGAATGTTAGGTTCATAAATTGTTTTCATCAGAATCAGGAAGCAGTTGGACTTTAGGAACACCATAGAAAACATAGTGGAACACATAGTGGTATAATATTTGATTCCCATTCTGAAGGAGTTTAAATCTGTTGGGAAGTAATCTAACAGACCAGAGGAAGGGGGTTCAGGGCTAGAAACTAAGAACAACAGTTGAGTTTTCTTTTGTTGCTGTTGTTTTATGTTTGCCTTTTGAGTGAGAGTCTTACTTCTTTAGATAAGGCTGGCTGAGAATTATTTTGTGTGTGATCTAGGCTGGGTGTGAAGTTGTGGCAATCTTCCTGCTTCTGCTTTCTGGGTACTGAGATTATAGGCATGATCCACAATGCCCCCCTAGTGGACTTAGTTTGACCTAAGCCTTATCTCGAGGTGTAATTAGATCTCATTGGAGTGATTTGAGAAAAATGCAAGCATTGACTAACTGCACTGAGTTAAAAAAGCACATTTATAAGGAGGTGATTAATTTTCATTATTTTGTCATAAACAACAGGAAAATGAGTCAGCTGCTAGAAAGCTTATTAAACATTATGAAGATTTATAATTTTAATATACAATATAAATATTTTACAACATAATCTTAATATGATTTATAAATGATATAAATAATCCCATGAAGAAATTAACTAAGTAGAAACCCTGCGGAAGGGTTGCAGTAGGGCTGCGCTGAGATGCTGGGAGATTACTTTGTCTTTTTCACATTGGCCTGTGACATGATCTCTAAGCAGAACCCCTTGCCTAACTTCTCCATGGACTCCCAGAGAGCATAGTTTTAGAGGATGATCAGTTTGTCCTCTTTTACATTTTAATAAAGCATTGTTCTGAAGGTCCTGAAAATATCTCATGATAGGATGGAACATTAAATGTCTACATGAATTGTGTGCCTAGTTTCGTTATCTCTAAAAGGAAATCAGAAGAGCACCCACTTTCCTCCACTGAGGCTTTACGAAGGATGAGGTCTCTGAGTAGAGAGGGTACTCTTTGTGCCCTGTGGTTAGATGGTAAATGCTAAGTTTACTATTAGTTTCCCTCCTGAGGCCATTTTATCTCAAACTCTCTTTGATATCTGTCAAATTCTAACACTTCTAAGAGCAGGTGACATGAGATCCAAAGTGAATATCCATAGTTCTGAGGACAGGACAGACGTTTGAAAGTTATGAATTTCAAAATTACCTCTATCAGAATGTAATTGTGCCTTCCAGAAAAACAATGAAGGAAGGGAAAGGCTAACTCAAGTAAGAAGGTACATGGCAGAAAATACTAATGTGATATGGTAAGATCTGTTGGAGATTATTAATAGTTTAAAAATCCTTGTCGTTTAAACATTTCAGAACCAAGATCCAAAGTCATTTCTCAGTTCCATTGCTAACTCTTTAGTAAAAATAGTAGGTACATTGTAGTAAGCACGTATCAGGTGCCAGATATTGCAATAAGTGTATTATACGTACCCTCACCTCATTTTAAACTCACAACCAAGAAGAAACGGTCATTTCCATCATACTGATGACAGACTGCAGAGTTGGCATCTTTACCTTGTGTTACAGATTTAAGAAGCATCTAAAATGCAACAACAACAACAACAACAACAAACATTCTGAATCTCAGCTTCTTGTTCTTTGAGATTTGGGGAATATATTTATAGCAGTCTTTTAGAGTCCAAATGCTGCGTTGTCAGATTCCACACACCCCCAGACCCCACTCATGAGGACTGCTACGTTATCTCCACTGCCACCTTGTGGAGTGTGTAGTAAAGATTGCATTGAACACTTTTAGTCCTGTAAAGGATAGACAAGTCCGATTTTCTTTTTAAATAGAAGAGACAACTAAACTTAAACAGGGGAATCCTCTTTTCATGATATAAAAGAATCAGAATGTAAAGCAGGGCTCTTAGTGTAAGGGTATTTAGGATTTAACTTATGGCCATGGAGTGCCCATGAGGTCACTGCCAAGGAATGCCAGCACGTGAAGAGCAAACACACTTTGTTTCATTTGCATTGAGTTGATTTACACCAGGATTGATGGTGTAGACAGGAAGCATTCCTAAAATTAGACTAAAATAATACCCAATATGACATTAGGCAAATGAGGATGTAACAGAGACTTTGGAGAAATTATTTTATTGAGAACTGTATATGACTCGAAAGGGTACTGAAGTCTCGCCCCCATTAAGAATTTTCTTTTATGTAAAGACATAGATGTAGCGAATTCAAATTCTTACTATAGAAACTGCATAGAGATTACCTTCAAGTTCTTGCTTTAGTAAGCTAGACATTCCGAGAATTAAGTTTCTGACACAGAAGCTTATCACACCCCTCTCTCCTCACATGGGAAGTTTAAAGAACCCGCTGTGTATCAGACATTGTGTATTATCCCTATGGGTGAAGAGAAAAGGAGATACAGTTGTGAGTCCTGGGCAGTTGCATAGTTCAGTGCCTTTTCCTGGTCACCCAAACTCTTCTGTTGAAAGTGATTTTTATAACACATAAAATAAAGTGTTATGTTGACAGACAAGGACTAACTTAGACTCAAAAAGAGATTTCCTCTGTGGTTTCAGGCCACATATTTAACATCTTTAAGTCTCAGCTTCCTCTGGTGTGTTTGAAGAAACAGTGAATCTTTTTGTTGTTGTTTTTGATCGGTCCGTGGTGAGGCTGCTGTCAGATGAGTCATGTGAAATGCTGTGAAGTTTTAAGACAAGAGCATCAGAAATTACATACATAGGCTGTAAAACAATGAGTCATGCTGTTCATATTTTGCTAGAGAATTCTGGAGACAAAATTGCTATGCTAGTAGAGGATGTCTTAGGTAACTTAGGTTCACCAACTGTCTCTCTCTCTCTCTCTCTCTCTCTCTCTCTCTCTCTCTCTCTCTCTCTCTCNTCTCTCTCTCTCTCTCTCTCTCTCTCTCTCTCTCTCTCTCTCTCTCTCTCTCTCATATATATATTTTAATATATATATATTAAATTTCAACATGTGGAGTCTGGAAGGAACACACTAAGATCATGTTATATAATATAAATCAGAGTTGTGATTAGATGAACAGCTCTTTGCATGTATGTTGGTACCTATGTTAAGTTCTACCTCTCCTATAGTATTCAGATTCTTTCCTCTGTCATTATGGGCAGAAGACAGGACTGGTCAGGGGACATGGCACATGGAGTCAGTGTCTCATTCTGGTTCTCCAGCACTTGTGAAGACTTCCCACAAAGCTAGAGGGTGACACTATTATTCAGATTTTTGTAGACAACAAGAGATAATTCATGGTCAAAAGAGAGAAATGGACAATCACATGTGGGTTGTTAGAAGCTAATTATTCCAGTCAGTGCACTGATATAAGGAAGTGTAAAATTCTAATGAATACACATGGGTCTGCATCTCTGTAATAGAAAAAAAAACTAATGAGAACGAAATATCATATCTGAAATCACTTAATGAATAGTACATGGACCTGGTCATGCCAATGAGGGTTTGATTTATAATCATGATATCAGGGCCCCTTTCCTCTATTCTGAAATATGAGATGGCACTTGAATGAAAATCTTTGCAGTGTGATTTATTGGAAGCTTACCATTTTATGAATGGCAAAAGGGGAGAGCTGCCCCCTTCACAATCTGTACATAAATCATCTGATATTATGATGAATTACATATTCTTTCTACAAGTGACAGTAATAAGTGCTATGAGCAGCTTTTAATAGTTATAAAGACAGAAGAGATAAATACAAATTACTATTAAAAGTCTTTTTTAAAAATTGACTTCTCCAGTTTTTCCCATGATGAAGTTAATTATTTATGGCAAAAGCACATTAATAATTTCACATTATCTCTTTATCCAAGCAGCAAATGAATTGCAACACAGGGGAATTTGGATAATCAATACAACAAGAGTGTATTGGAATAATTTAAAAGTTTTGAATCCCCATTTTGCAAATGAATTTCAGTCTGTCTCAGCCATAAACAGTAAACCATTCATTATGTCTGGTATGATTTTTTCACTGGTAGAGGTGACTTTGTGCTGCTTTCTTTTAATATTCTTTCCCAATGGACAAGCTAGCTTCTATATGGATGTAGAGGATGTAGATGTTGGTAATTCCACTGAGCTAAGAAAAAATTATGAGTGCAATTCTAGATATTAATATGAAGAATATTCTGGCAAAAGGAAAGACTGGCCAAACAAGAAAAATGAAGGGTAGTCTTTCTGAGCTTCTGACAATTGGAGAATCAGTTACCATAAAAGAAAAAAAATGACAAAGAATAAAAAGCATTGGAATGAGGAAAATAGCTGAGCCTTTAGATGCAGCTGCATTGGAAGCTGCTGGCACGGGGAAACTGAAGGCTAGATAAGAAGAAGCTGGTACCTTGTGAGGCTGAGAAGCACCGTCTCTCCATCTCTTTGGCTTACTCTGGACAACAACTAGAAAACTGCTAGTTATTTATGAAATCTTGTCTACTTCAGACTTGTGGTTACGGATGTCACTGCTAAGTTCCCAGGAGGATCATGAGTAATGTCTGTGTAGCTTTTTCCAGACCAACTCCCTGTGTGGTTGATTGTTGGTAGTGTCAGTTTCAGGGTAGGTTGCTACAGGCTGTGGGTCAGTATTTTACGGTTTTATATGTAGTCACTCGTCTCTGTAGTAATTTGTTGACATATGTAAAATTCATTTATTTGCTCCATAGGCTTGATGAGTTGGACAGAAGCATAGAATAGCATATTTACCACCACAGCCAGGATGTAGGAATGTTCCAACAGCTCCAAAAGCCCCTTCAGAGGTGAGTACTGTCGTCTTTCCTCACTTCCGGCTGGGTCCGTTGGTATACTTTGTCTTTTCCTGAGAGAAAAGTCTTTTTCATTCTCGTCTACATGTCACTGTGACTAGCTTGACCATTAGCTAGGTAGTGTTGGTAGCTGAGACTGTGGTGCAGGGTTGATCCCCGTGACATCTTTCTCTAGTGTCCCCTCCTATGGCCTTCTCAAGTACTGCTTTGTGCTCCCAGATGACGGGCTTCTCATCCTTGCATGGAAAGGGAGTCTTTCCTGTTCCCTCCCTGCCATCTGGAGTTCTCCCAACTGCTGAAGGACAAATAAGAACCACTTGTTCTAGGGAATAGTGCCACCAGGAAGAGGAAAATGGATTCATGATTGCCCAGGGTAAAATGTCTTGGGGCACTTACTAACAGAAGCAGAGTCCAGACTAGCAAAAAGATAGGTAATTTTGAACCTAAAGTGGGGCATATATATTGATTAAGACATAAACAAATTTATCTAAGCTGTGTTGTATGTAGTTTATCTTAAACAAATGTCAGTCTAATACATTCCTGCTGCAGGAGTCTGGGTGTAAAGCCCCACATAATCACTCCAGTGGCTTTGTCTCTCCATAGTGTGCTAGAAAGCAATAAAGAAAAAGTCAGCCAGTATTACTTTGTGACAGTCCTTGTGGTTATGACTCAATATAGTGCTTTTTTTTTTCTTTTTGTCAGTTTGAACCCACAGATTATATCCAGCAATGTCTGCTACAGGCAAGCAAGAACCAGTGTGCTGGCCCATTATCTTTACATTTTAGACCAACCAGGTGTCTGTGAACCCAATCCTTTGAGTTGTTGGAGAAAGCTGTGTTTTCTGATGGTTCTATCTCTGTCTTTCCTTGCTTTGGAGATAGCAATGTCATTTTTTTTTTTTTTTTACTAACTGCATCTAAACAAAGGGTTTGAATCTTTGTTTTATAATACAATTCCTTTATAAATGCACCCTCCAATTGTCTATGAAATTTATCCTTTAAGTTATTGAGATAAAGGATCTGGAAGCTACTGGCTTGAGGTTTCCTTGGTAACAATTGATTTTTCCTGGATCCTAAACCCCAGGTTATTCTTATATGAGATGAGCAAGAGGCTCTGTTGTTTTTAAAGACCTCACTTGCCCCATGACAGATCTGGTTGTTAATTACCTGTGTCACTATTTTATTATTTTAACTACAGCTTTTAGTAAAAAAGAAGAATTGTGGTAATTCTGGCTCCTTTTATTTATTCTCAGAAAAGGAGGCAGAGATGCATGGAGCTGTTTCCTCTTGTCTACCGGAGGCATGTATATCAAGACTTGTTAGCAATACAACACCTTACTCACCCTTTTCAGTTCTCTCAGCACCATTGGTGACTGAATCTAAGAGATTGGAGAAAAAGAAAAGATTTCTTGACTCTTCTCTTTGATGAGGTCCTCTTTGTAGTTTCTCCATAGCCATGGAGGAAGGAAACAAACAGAAATAATTGTAAGACTTTCATAGTTTGACAACCTTCTCTTAGTACCTGGAGAACTGTTCTACTCCTCCAGTGTGTGACTAGCTCTGGGTGTTTCTCCAAACCAATAAACTGTACTGTCACTAGTAATAAACATGGAGAAAGAGATAGATGAGGCTTATGAGCTGCCCTGACATTCTGCTAATCATAACAGTTCTGACTCAGGAGGAGGCCTCAATTCCTGCTGAAAACCTAGCTGGCCTTTCAAGACTTGCTGAATAGGATAAAAAAAATAAGTGTGTTTCTGGACTAACCTAGAACTCAGTTTAGCACGTTCTTCTTTCAAAGAGGTTGATCTGCAATGTCTTTTTACCAGGAAGAGAAGGGACAGGATGCAAGTTCTCTTGTAGTGTGCTCCTACTAGCTGACCCTCTTGTTTAAAGAGAGAAAAATTATGTGTGTTTCTATTTTCAGTTAGTTTCTATTTTCAGTTTCTCAAAAAGATAACCTAGACCAGTACTGGGTATCCTCAGCCTACGTCAGCAAATTAGAATTGTTTCCTGAGCGTATTTCTTTACCAATCTGCCCTTTAATTCACATATTCCCTTTATTTAAATGGAAATATTAATTAAATGACTTTTATGGCCTGAGATGTTTTACACACATACACACACACACACACACACACACACACACACACACACACACACACTTAATAAAGCAGAGGACC
>NC_034591.1:125384717-125387330 GCF_900095145.1 Mus pahari | reverse complement strand
ATATATATATATATATATATATATATATATATATATATATATTACAGTATAGTAACTATAATCAACATTACAATATAGCCCTAAAATATATTCATCTTATAACTGGGATTTGTTCCTCTTGACCAACATCTCCTTCTATTCTTTTTTTTCCCATTATTTATTGGACATTTTTAAAATTTATATTTCAAATGTTTTCCCCTTTCAAGGTCTCCCCTTCAAAACCCCCCTATCCCATCCTCCCTCCCCCTGCCACTGAGAGGGTGCTCCCCCAACCACCCACCCACTCCAGTCTTCCTGCCCTGACATTCCCCTACCTTTGGGCATCAAACATGCTCAGTCCCAAGGGCTGCTCCTCCCACTATTGTCCTACAAGGCCATCTTCTGCCACATATTAGGCCAGAGCTATAGGTCCCTCCATGTGTACTCTTTTGTTGGTGGTCCAGTCCCTGAGAGCTCCACGGGATCTGGTACATTGACATTGTTGCTCCTCCCATGGGGGGTGCAAAGCCCCCCCCCCCAGCTCCTTTAGTCTCTTCACCAACTCCTCCTCCATTGAGGACTCTCAGGCTCAGTCCAATGGTTGACTGCAAGCAACCACCTTTGTATAAAGCCTCTCAGGAGATAGCCATATCAGGCTCCTGTCAGGAAGCACGTCCCAGTATCCAAATAGAATCCCAGTTAGGTGACTATATATGGGATGGATCCCCAGGTGAGGCAAACTCTGGATGGCCTTTCCTTCAGTCTCTAGTTGAAACTTTGTCTCCATATTTCCTCCTGTGAGTATTTTTTCCCCATCTGAGAAGCACTGAAGCATCCATGCTTTTGTCTTTCTTCTTCTTGGGATTCATATGGTCTATGAATTGAATTTCTGGTATTCTGAACTTTTAGGATAATATCCACTTATAAGTGAGTACATACTGTGTGTGTTCTTTTGTGACTGAGTTACCTCACTCAAGATGATATTTTCAAATTCCGTGCATTTGCCTAAGAATTTCATGATTCATTGTTTTTAATAGCTGAGTAGTACTCCATTGTGTAAATGTACCACATTTTCTGTATCAATTCCTCTGTTGAGGGACATCTGGGTTCTTTCCAGCTTCTGGCTATTATAAATAAGGCTGCTATGAACATAATGGAGCATATGTCCTTATTACATGTTGGAGCATCATTTGAGCATATGCCCAGGAGTGGTACTGCTGGACCCTCAGGTAGTACTATGTCCAATTTTTTGAGGAACCGTCAGACTGATTTCTAGAGTGGTTGTACAAGCCTTCAATCCCACCAACAATGGAGGAGTGTTCCTCTTTCTCTACATCCTATCCAGCATCTGCTGTCCCCTGAGTTCTTGAGTTTCTGACTGGTGGGAAGTGGAATCTCAAGGTTGTTTTGATTTGCATTTCCCAGATGACTAAGGATGTTGAACATTTCTTTAGGTGTTTCTTAGCCATTCTATATTCCTTAGTTGAGAATTCTCTGTTTAGCTCTCTACCCAATTTTTTAATAGGGTATTTGGTTCTCTGAAGTCTAACTTCTTGAGTTCTTTGTCTATATTAGATATTAGACTTCCCAATCTATTGGCTGTGGTTTTGTACTATTGACAGTGTCCTTTGCCTTGCAGAAGCTTTGCAATTTATAAGGTGCCATTTGTCTATTCTTGATCTTAGAACACAAGCTATTCCAGAAATTTTCCTCTGTGCCCATGTGCTGGAGGCTCTTCCCCACTTTTTTTTCTAATCGTCTCAGTTCATCTGTTGTTTTTTTTTTTTTAATTGGATACTTTCTTTATTTACATTTCAAATGTTATTCACTTTCCCTGTCCCCTTGCCTCCTGGAAACCCCAATCCAATTGTCTCTCACCCTGTTTCTATGAGGGTGTTCCTACCCACCCACTCCCACCTCCCCATACTCAAATCCCTTACACTGGGGCATCTATCAAGCCTTCATAAAACCAAGGACCTCTCCTCACATTGATGTAATAACAAGACCATCCTCTGCTACATATGCAGCTGGAACCATGTGTACTCCTTGGCTGATGGCTAATTCCCTAGGAGTTGTGGGGGGTTTGGTTAGTTGATATTATTGTTCTTCCTGTAGGGTTGCAAACCCCTTCAGCTCCTTCAGTCCTTTCTCTAACTCCTCTGTTGGAAAATCCACACTCAGTCCAATATGTAGGATGTGATCATCTGCCTCTATATTTATAAGGCTCTGATAGGGCCTCCCAGAAGACAACCATATCAGGCTCCTTTCAGCATACACTTCTTGGCATCCATAATAGTGTAGGGGTTTGGTAACTGTATATGGGATGAATCCCCAGGTGGGACAGTATCTGGATGGCCTTTCCTTCAGTCTCTGTTCTACACCTTATCTTTACATTTGCTCCTGTGAGTATTTTGTTCTCCTTCTAAGAAAGACTGAAGCACCCACACTTTGGTCTTCCTTCTTATTTAGCTTCATGTGGTCTATGAATTGTAGTTTTTGGGCTAATAGCCACTTAGCAGTGAGTGCATACCATGTGCATTTTTGGGACTGGGTTAACTCACTCAGGATGATATTTTCTAGTTCTATCCATTTGCCTAAGAATTTCATGAATTCAATTCATCATCTTTTTTTTTT
>NC_034591.1:125351188-125384607 GCF_900095145.1 Mus pahari | reverse complement strand
TGTCCTGGAACTCACTTTGTAGACCAGGCTGGCCTCGAACTCAGAAATCTGCCTGCCTCTGCCTCCCAAGTGCTGGAATTAAAGGCGTGCACCACCACTGCCTGGTGAATTCATCATTTTTAATAGGTGAGTAGTATTCCATTGTGTAAATGTACTACATTTTCCATATTCATTCCTGGTTTTATATGGAGGTCCTTGATCCACTTGAACTTGTCCCTCGTACAAGGAGAGAAGAATGGGTTGATTTGTATTTTTCTACATGCTAACAGCCATTTGAACCAGCACCATTTGTTGAAAATGCTGTCTTTTATTCCACTGGATAGTTTTAGCTCCTTTGTCAAAGATCAAGTAACCATAAGTTTATGGGTTCATTTCTGGGTCTTTATCCAGGTACCAAAGTTAAATAAGGATCAGATAAACCATCTAAACAGTCTCATAACCTCTAAATAAATAAAAGCACTCATTAATAGTCTCCAACCCTCCCCCCAAAAAATATCCCAGGATGACATGAGTTTAGTGCAGAATTCTTTAAGATCTTCCAAGAAAACATACTCTTTAAACTATCCCACAAAATAGAAACAGAAGGAACACTACCCAATTCATTCTATAAAACCACAATTACACTGACACCTAAATCACACAAAGACCAAACAAAGAACAAGATCTTCAGACCAATTTCCCTTATGAATATTGATGCAAAAATACTCAATAAAATTCTTGCAATCCGAATCCAAGAACCCATCAAAATGATCATCCATCATGATCAATTAGCCTTCATCCCAGGGATGCAGGAATGGTTTAATATACGGAAATCCATCAACATACTCCATATATAAACAAACTCAAAGAAAACTACATGATCATTTCATTAGATGCTGAGAAAGCATTTGACAAAATCCAACAACCCTTCATGTTAATAGTCTTGGAAAGATCAGGAATTCAAGGCCCATACATAAACATAGTAAAAGCAATATATAGCAAACTAGGAACCAACATCAAACTAAATGAGAGAAACTTGAAGTAATCCCACTAAATTCAGGGACTAGACAAGGCTGCCCACTCTCTTGCTACCTATTCAATATAGTACTTGAAGTCCTAGCCAGAGCAATTAGTCAACAAAAGGAAATCAAGGGGATACAAATTGGAAAGGAAGAAGTCAAAATATTAGTATTTGCAGATGATATGATAGTATAATTAAGTGACTTCCAAAATTCCACCAGAGAATTTCTAAACCTGATAAACAACTTCAGCCAAGTGGCTTGATATAAAATTAACTCAAACAAATCAGTGGCCTTCCTTTACTCAAAGGATAAACATTCTGAGAAAGAAATTAGGGGAACAGCACCCTTCACAATAGTCACAAATAATGTAAAATACATTAGTGTGACTCTAATTAAACAAGTGAAAGATCTGTATGACAAGAACTTTAAGTCTCTGTAGAAAGAAATCGAAGAAGATATCAGAAGATGGAAAGATCTCCCATGGTCATGGATTGGCAGGATTAATATAGTAAAAATGGCTATCTTGCCAAAAGCAATCTACAGATTCAGTGCAATCCCCATCAAAATTCCACCTCAATTCTTCATAGAACTAGAAAGAGAAACTCTCAAATTCATTTGGAATAACAACAAAAAACAAAAACAAAAACAAAAACAAAACACCCCCCCCAAAAAAAAACAACAAAAAAAAACAAAAACAAAAACCAGGATGCCAAAAGCTGTTCTCAGCACTAAAAGAACTTCTGGGGGAATCCCCATCCCTGACCTCAAGCTGTACTACAAAGCAATAGTGATAAAAACAAAACAAAACAACTGCATGGTATTGGTACAATAACAGGCAGGCAGGTAGACCAATGGAATGGAGTCTAACTTCTTTAGTTCTTTGCATATATTAGATATTAGCCCTCTATCAGGAGTAGATTTTTCTTCCAATATGTTGGTTACCATTTTGTCCTATTGACAGTGAAGTACGGTATATTTGACTTAATTTGTGAAGTCACAGAATGATTATGAAAAGCTATTAATAATATCGATTTTAAGTTTTAGTGTACCTGAACTTTGGCTTCACTTCTGAAAGTGTCTTCCAAAACCCCTGGAGCAATCTTCTAATCTAGAAGAGCTTGAAATAATCAGTCCAATAAGAACATCATTTTGAAAGAAGGGATTTCCTTAAAATTTTTAATTTTTTTTTTAGTATTGATGCTGTGTTCACTCAGTCTTTTCAGCTAGCCTTAAAAGGTTGAGAAACTGGCTTTAATAGGAGAGGATTTGTAACCTGGTAGTGAGTATATATCTTGAAGAAACTATTGAGAGGCAAGCTGTCATAGTTACTTTCCTTTTACTGCCATAAAATGCTGTGAACAAAAGCAAACTGGAGGAGAAAAGATTTATTTTGCCTTATAGTTCCAGAGAAATAGAGTCCATCATGTCCAGGAAAATATAGCAATAATCATAGTGGCAGAGGCAGGAAGCTGGCTCTCCACAGGTAGCAGAGAGGGAAGACAAGAAGTAGGACTAGCCTACCCTCAGGAACATACATGTTGTCACCCCACAAAGGTTACATAAAACAGCACTAACAGCTAGGAATCAAATGTTCAAATACATGAGTCAATGAAAAACATTTCTTACTCACACCACACAGGGCACTACCCTTAAACCACATACTGTTTTTTTTTTTAATTAATTGCATTATATTCCAGTAGTTAAGACATGACATACTAAAGTCTTCAGTCCTTTTTTGTTTGTTTACTTTTTGACTGATTTCTAAATTGTTTAACTGAGGACAAGGGAGTATGGAAATTCCCCTCTTCACTAGGTATGTGACTTTTCTCAAGTTTATTTTCCCACCAATTTTTCTTACATAGTAACTAATAGAATTAATGAAGTGTGCAGAAGACTTAATGAGATACAATGTATTAGTGTACAGGACTCAGCGCATGGAAGGCAGTTAGACAACAGAGGGGTCATTATCAGTTGTCAGTAGTCCATCACTTTTATCTGTGTTATGGCCCAGGTGATGCTGATGCTGCTTCCTGGAAAGTTATTATTCCATGTTTCACAGCTGCAGGTTCCTCACTGACCTGTCGTGTGACCTTGGACAGATAACGTCAGCTCTCTGAAGCTCTGTTTCTTCTTCCTTTAAATAAAGACGTTTGCTTTTCTTGTCCCACGGTGGATATCCCGAGATTCCTCTGGCATATACATAAATTTGCCCTGAAGCAACTTGTCCTGTACCTCTTCATGTCTGAGATCACTGTGGTTGTCCTAATAGTCTCTTGTGGGAGATAGAAAGCTTAATGCATATTTGTAAAGCATTTTTGTTCTCTGCTGCCTTAGGCCACGCTGTACTGCTAACAGGAATGGGCCACTAAACTATCAAGCTAATGATGGAGGACATTCTGCACCATTTGCCTCACCTTACCTGACCCAGTAGGATAGGTTGTGTGAAAGAAGATGAAAATTGTAGTGGTGCTCAGTTACATTATGTAGGAAGTCATTGGAGAATAGTAACTCGGTAAAATTAGGACCAAAGAGCACAAAGATTTGGATTCTGAATAGCATCATTTTCTTTAAATGTTAATGATGTCCTTAAACTAAAATAGTTTGTCAAGGTTACCCTCCATCACTCTTCAATACTGCACAAATATTTATGTTGTACTTTTTTGCTTTCTGGAGACCTGAGAACTTAGCAGTTGAGTGAGCAGAGGCCACATTCCCTGTCTCCTATGAGCTTATACCCTTCATGGAGGAGGGATTCTTTACAGCAAAGCTGTGCACGTGAGATTGTTTTACAAAATAATAATAATTCAAAAGAGCACATAATAAAGGTTGATTGTTCTTCCATACCCATTGCACACCAGGTCCCAGAAGATTTTAGCTCACTTAGTAAGGACACCTTGTAGGAGATATATTGGTTCCTATCACACATGTGGAACCTGAGATGCAGAAAAGTGAAACCTGAACAAGTTGAGCATCTCTCATCTGAAAATCTGATTGGAAATAGAAAATATTCTGAAAACAGAATCTTTTGAGTACTGATGCTTTAACAAACAAACAAACAAACAAACAAACAAATAAAACAAAAAAAAGAGAAAACCAAAGAAAGAAATCTATGCAGACATCAGGAACTATAAAGTCTGAGAAACTTTTGGTTCAAGTATTTATACTTAATGTGCATAGGAGTCTCAGTTGCAGTTTCTCAGGTGACAAAGTGTCACATCTCTGTTAGACACCACTAATATTCCTGCACTCAGGCTGTAGAATCTCTGTGTTTGGTTGGAGTTTTATCAGTGAACTAGGAGACTGTCTTGAGTCTACAGACAACTTTTGAAAATTTCAGATCACTTTATAGCATGTTTCAACTCATTGCCTCTTTTTATCTGTAAGATTTTTTTGCTTTCCTTTCAGAATTTTCTTCCATATTTCTTGTATATGGCACCTATTGGAAGAGAACTACTTTAAATATTTGCATATTATGGGTTAAATATTTAAGGTTTTATTTATTGCTATTATTTTCTATACCAAATTTATGTGCTTATATTTTAAATTTAAATACTGTCATTGATTATTTTGGGGAATCTATTGTGTGTTTGGTTGAGGAGGGCATAAATCATATTTAATAAAAGATTAGAATCCATTGCAAAGCTCCTCTAGACGATGCTATGCTAATGATATACAAGTTTACTGAGATGTATAGACTTTTGGTTCTGGCTTCTCTTTCTGTTTAAGTTTTTATTTGCAAGTTCTTTATAATAAAGTTTATCACTGTTATTCTTGATGAAATTATGTGTATTTACCCCAGGTCAAAATATAGTAGCTTAGCAGACATGAGATGGTACATGAAGAGAAGTATGCTTTATGCTCTAGATTTAACAGAAGATAAAGTTGGTTTAGTGTTGTTTGTGTATGTACTATTTTAAGACAGACTACTTTGTATTTAAAATAATTAAATGAATAAACATAAAACAAAAAGGAAGACATAGTTCTTATAATTATAGCTTAGGACCCTGACAGGGCCCTGGGGAAAAATTAGGACCTAAGTTAAATAAGTGAGAAGCAAAGACAGAGAAGGGAATAAGAGAGACTTAAGAGAGCACGAACTTTTTCTTTTGGGGGGGGAGACAAGGTTTCTCTGTATAGCCTTGGCTGTCCTGGAACTCACTTTGTAGACCAGGCTGGCCTCAAACTCAGAAATCCGCCTGCCTCTGCCTCCCGAGACAGACTTTTATTTTGAGGAAATATCCTGCACAGGGCATCAGTATATACATCAGAGTCCAAGATACTTTTCGAAGTTGAAGAAGTCCTAGGGCAGGAAGGGATAATTTCCCTTTGTAGCCTGAAGTTATCATTACAGGGGTAAGTGGTGAGTATTCAGTTAAATTATGTTAGGTGATCCATAAATATCTTTCTTAGTGGATCATTGCTTGGAGGATATGGGACAGATAGTCAAAAACCTAGATAAACAAATGTATTTCATTCTTGACATCAAATTACTGTGCTTACTAGAATTGTCACAGTTCAACTAAAATGGAGGAGTTATACAAAATGTGGTGGCCCTGGTTAACACTAAGAACTCAGTGAGCTGATGTCTGGAGACAACCTATGCCTCTCATGAGTGATGCACAGCCTCAGGGTAGGTGTTGGGAAGGCTCTCTGGAATTCGTGTTTATGGAAGGGTTAAAGAATTATATAGGTGTGTAAGATGGATCTGTTACTGAAGCAGGAAGATGGCTCTATTGCATCTAAGAACATTGATAGGCTCTGAGGTGTCTGTGGGTAGAGCTACCTCAGAGCATCAGAGCACAGACCAATGAAAGGAAAGCAAAGTTCTTTGGATCTTGCAGCCGGAAAGGGTGAGAAAGAAGCAACAGAAAGGAAAAGGGGAAAATGGCCTCTCACAGGCTGACATTGTGTTGTACATTTAAACCCAGTGCTCAGAAGGCAGAGGCAGGTGAATACCTGTGAGTTTGAGGCTAGCTTCTTCTACATACTGAGTTCCAAGGCAGCTAGGGCTATATCGAGAAATCCTGTGTCAAAAATATTAAAAGCTAAAACAATCCTGCTTTTAAGGAAGGTGACAGAAAAGTGGTTATCTTGTGCCTAGAACTGTTGAAAAGGACAGAAAAAAAAATTTGAACATGCAGATGACAACACCCTCACATATATTCTTCAAGAGCAGGGAAAGTCACATAAGTACATGTTAGGATCCCTTGCAAAGAAAAATAGATGGATCCTACAGTGGCTTAAATCCGTGTGTGCTGGATCGTCAAAAGAGTGAAGAAAGCAGAGAACATAGGCTACGGTTAGAAGCCTGTGGAAAGCGTAAGGGAGAGCTCAGATGCATGGAAGCCATGTCTCATAGATGCCTAGCAGCTCTTGCAAAGGAAAAAGGAAATAATAGGGAAAAAGGAAAGGAAGGGAAATAATAGGGAAAAGGAAAGGAAGAGTTGGAATGGAGGTTGTGAAGATAATGAGATTTGTCGGCAGGATTAACAAAACAAGACATGTTTCGGCTAAAATTGATATAAAATTGATATTGATATAACATTTCATATGCTCTGTGCATATGAAAATCAACGTGAAATCTTCTGGATGGAAAGAGCGTTTTCAAAGGCAAAAGTTTCAGTCGGTGACAAGAATTCTCTATACTGCTACACTCAGCAACAGAAGAAGAAAGACTATACCTTTAGTGCACTACGGTAAATTTCGGTGTCTATGTGCATATCTGAAATGCCAGAAGTCAGGAGACTGAGGCAGGCAAATTGCAAATTTGGGGATAGCCAGTGCTATATATCAAGAAGCTGTCTTAAAATAAAAACAAGAGACTATAGATAATCTTCCTATATAGAGATAAAATATTCTTTCCCTGTGAAGTTAAAAAAAAAAAAAGGTATTTTTAGATAGGACTAGATTTACATGCAGTTCAGGCAACCAATACAAGTGGTATGTTCCAAAAAGTATTTCATCCAAACAAATGCTCCAGCATTCAGCAGCGTTATAATGGCAAAAGTGGAAAAACTGAGGTGAAAAAAAATCACACTCTTGATGTGTCTGTGTTCACAGGTGTATTTAAACCAAATGAGTGACCAAAGAGGTCTAACAGAGGCACTGCACTTCAAGTCTCAAAATTATAATTCTCACCAGAGAGTCTGATAATAAAGAATTCATTCTCTGGGGAATTGGCTTGGGGATGTTTCCAGCCTGGTATAAGAGAATAACAGGTTGTCTGAGAGAGAGCTCCTTGACATTTTCTTTTGCTAGCTTGCTGCTTAGCCAAATGTTTTTTCTTGAAATTGAATAGATATTTTCTTAAGGAGAAAGGGTTTGGTGGGGGAAATATATGCAAAGTCCCCACAAAGTTTTAGATAGGTTCTTTCCTAAAAATATTATTCAACATCTACCTAAAATCTGTTTTAACAAGTTGTCAAGCATTGAGCATGGGTAAAAGTTCATGAACTTAAGAAGGTCCCAGAAGTAAATGAGACTTCTTGGATATTGCTGGCGGAAATGTAAAATGCTCTAGCTATTTTGGAAAGACGACTGCTGGTTCCTCAAAATTATTAAGTCATTATCATCTACTCTTCCCATTCCATCCTATGTATTTATCTAGAAGTAACAGAAGTACACGACCACAGATAAATTTGAGAAGAATAACATGGTAGCAAGAGACAGCACCATTATATATCAAGGAAGCCACTTGGCAAAAGGACTGGAAGTCCTTTCCCACCTGCTCCTTGTGACAATTGGAATATGCTCCACAGAGGACAGGTGCTGTGTAGACAACTCTAAAGAGGTGTGGCACTCATAGACTCAGTGCTCTGACTATGTGCCTCTCGCTAATCACTACCCTATTCCCATCCTCAAGAATGTCTTTCTTAATAAACTCTTTCCATTTCTATTCTATTACTCACCGTATATCCTTGGTATATCTCTTTCTCCTGAAACGTAAGATCCTATAAATTTCAGTGGGCTTCCCTACACTGGTTCTGATCCACACTTAAAATAACAGCACACATATAAATATTTTTACAAGCATCCTTCATAATGGAAATGTGGCACATTAAACCAATGCAATAAAAATGAAGTACCAATACATGGTAAATGTGGAAACGCCCAGTAAATACTACGGTAAATAAAATAACTAAATATTGTATAATTTCTGTTATATGAAATTCTCAGAAGAAGCAAATTTCATAAAGATACAATGACTAATTGGCAGATTGGAGGAAGAGTGTATAGTTATAAAGTGTGTATAGTTTTTCTTTGAAGAAGATGAAAATATTTTCCACTTGTGTAGGTGATTGTATTATGTTAAAAATTGATTTTTGTACACTTTCAATGAACAAATTGTTAAATAATTGATTTTTGTATACTTTCAATGAACAAATTGTATGTCAACAAAAATGCTTCAAAACCAAAACTATCTAACTCTACTCAAATTCCACCTCTGTCCTGTATTCCTAATCAACTCTTGTGTCTTTATAAATATAACATTAAAAAATACATGGACAATGAATTTTTGAAAACAAAAGTCAAGACTGACACATCCTGACAGATCATCAGTGTGACTATTAACACATCAAAGATAGATAATTCAATCTTACTGAAATGAACTTAGACATTTTCATTGGGACACACTGATTCCTGAAGGGGAAAATTAAATATTAAAGTTTGTGCAGCTTATAAAGATTTCTCCTGAAAGAGGTTCTCAAGTAAAACGCTGTCTGCCTCGGACAGTGAGTGTCACAGTATTTGTCAGAACGTAGGGGCCTTGGATTCCTATGATTAACAAGTAGTATGTCTCTACTCTAAGTAAACATTTTCTTTTCAATTCACCTCCTTGTGATATCACCTCTCTCTTTATGCTTTATATTATATTTTTAAAATCTGTAACACGTTATGCAAACATATTCCTAAAGAGTACACTTGTATCTAGTAGGAAAAGAAAATTGTTCATTAACTAAAAAAAAAAAAATAGATAAACCTAATTTCTTTATATTTTCTTTTGAGTGTTATTTAATTTTTGAGATGAGTTTTCCTGTGTGGTCCATTGTGGCTTCAAACTTGTAGTGATGTTTTTGGCTTTGTTTCCCAATGGCTGTGGTTCAGCTTTGAGTGGTATGATTTTCACACACAGCAAAGTGTTTAGGTGGCATACACTCATCTAGAAACCCTTTTGTGTACAAATTATATCTTGGGTCCTTTGGATAAATATATCACTTTGCCTCCAGCTAGATGTATCACTGTGTAAAGACTATTTGCCTGAAAGCCTGACAGCCTGAATTTAATTTGAGGAGATCACATGAGAGAAGGAAAGAACTGATTACTTCACACAACTTGTCCTCTGGTTTCTTCGCATGTGCGAGGGTATATGCTTTTCTTGAACCTCGAGTAAATAAGCAAATGAAAAAAAAAAAAAAAAGAATATTGAAAAGAAGACATCATACCACCATGTATTCTCAGCATGCTGGTCAGTTATGACTTCTATGGTTGTTGCATTAATGTCTGTTTCTGTAAGGTTTTTTTGATGTAGGCTGCATACCCTGAGGATTAATCTGTGGCTATAAATAGAAACATTGAGAAGACAATTTGATAATGTGACTAATTGCCAAAACAAAATAGTAGATTCTCCCTACTTCCTATGACCTCTCTAACCATGACACCTTTATTGATTAGGTTGAGAGAAGTAGGCAGAATTCCTGCCTGTGAAAGGGACCTGTAATCCAGTAACAAAATTATTGTATCAGAGATCACATTTTGGAGAGAAGGTCACTATTGTAGCTTTCAGGATGCACAGCTGGCAAAGGCCATTGAAGCCCTTTCTCCTGCAGCAGACTGTATAGCTCTGTAAGAAAGCTAGCAGAAAGGGAGGAAGGCTTCAACTCATGATTTCTTTCTGTGACCGACATATGTATTCTTATCCTATTAACTTCTCTTCTGTTTTCTTGTAAATAAATTGACTTGTCTATTTGAAGATAATACAACTTTGTGTGTGTGAGTATGTGTGTGCATTGCCAAGGAAAAAGTATTATTTATGGCATTTGTCAATGTGGATTTTATTCAGGAGAATTATCATATTGATTGTAGAGAACCAATGCAAAGAGTTTGAGGTATAGGAGAGAGATGTAGCTTAACTTTAAACACAAGTGAAAATTTGTAATCAAGGAACAAGGTATGGGTCAGTGATGGAAAATTACTTAGAAGAAACAGAGAGATAAGGGAATTCTGACTAAATTGGCCTGTTGGGATTTTTGCTGAAGGCAGTCTAGGGTGAATGGGCATGATCTGGGTGATGCTGGAGGAATTGGAAGCCAATTAGATACTGAAGGTGACCTGGTATTGAGGGTTAAGAATCCCTGCTGCACTGTCTGAGCAGGAGTCTTGCTAAAGCTAGCCTCCAAGGGACATACCCAAAGAACTTGCCTCTAGTTTGGTCCAGAAGAGAATCTGTCAGTCTGTGTAAGGGATAATGAGGTGATGAAAAGAAGATTTCACGCCAGCAGAGGAGAAAAGACCACAGGGCAGATTATCTTCCAGGGAGAGGCTCCTGTGGAGACCTGGCACAGGATGGGCTTGTTATTGCAAACCCAGATTTCATAAGGAAGAGCCTGTTACATCGAACTGAAAACACCAAGTGTTCTCTGAAATAAAGTTTATTGGGTTGTTACAGATGGTACCTGCAGATAAAAGGACCAGTCCTGGGACAAATTCTCATCCTAGGTAGCAGATAAAAAAAAAAGTCACTGGAATCTAAGAAGCCAGAGTATTTTCTAACGAAAACTGGGGTAGAGGAGAACACGGATTGCTTGCACAGAGCCTATCTTGGCTGTGGCTAAGTGGAGGAGACATCATAAGGCTGGAAAGACCTTAGGTGGGAGAGTCATTTGGAAAGTAATGCTTTGCTGTCTTTTGGTTGGTTGACTGGTTGTAAAGGGATCATGGGATGCTGATCTTGAGCACACAGTAAGTCAATAAGAAGAATGGTTTTCCTTGGGCTTTATTGTTTCAGCTTGAAATCATCTCTTTTGATAAATCTCTTTCCCCTCTTCTCTCTCTCTGGTATCCTGTGGCTTGTAGCTTACTTGAGGGATGTCTCAGAGCTCCTTTCTTATCTCCAGATGGCTCAGCAGTTAAGAAAAAAGTATTCTTGCAAAGGAGCCTAGTTTGGTTCCCAACAACAATGTTGGGTAGCTGTCTATAACTAGATCTGGGAGTCTTTCAGCCTCTTCTGGCTTTGACAAGTGCTTGCACTTGTATGCAGATATGGTTTCCTACCACATGTATGCATAATTAATAATAGTAAAAAATTAAGTCTTCCCAAGGAATCTGCAATCAATGCATAGTATTCCTTCTTCTGATATTAGAAAGTAACTCAGTTTCTTTGCACCTATTTTGGAAGATTTTGTAGAAAAAGCTCCTGGATTCATGGATCATGTTTTATTTATTTAAGTAATTAGAAAAAGTCAAGGAAATATTTAAGAATTAAGAAGCCTCCCTATGGGTGCCTCTGAGCAGGCTGGAAATCTTTAGAGGGGGTTAAAAAAAAACCTTTTTCAGTTCCCTTTTTTTTATATGGGCATCAGAAGGAAGGGCTAGTGTCACTGCTCTAGAGTACATCCTAAGCACCGAGCAAGAGGCAAAGAGGGTCTTGCTTCTGCCCTACTTTAAGCCCTTTATTTAATACTTTCTCACCTGTTTAGCATGAAGAATAAAACCCTTCAAATGGCCTTCAAGTTTCTGAATAAGCTGTCTTCTGTCAATTCCTCTAAACAATGTTTTATCTCCCCCTTCATTTTCCATGTGAATATTTATTGAGCTTTACTGAGTTTTCACATGGATTTATATTAAGCTGTCTCTAAGTGAGCTCATTAACACCGTAGCAGGTTGCAGAAATGGCAGAGTCCCTGAGGTTTAAATATGTGCTTGTGTTTTGATGGAGGTGAGGACTGTCATTGGAGCTGTGCTTAATGATACTTCTTTATTTTACTTTAAATTGCAGCAGATGAAGCGCCAACATTCCTGTGTTTATAGATATGTCACTGCTTGGCCACTGGGTCATTTGACAAGATTGAGGTGACAGAACTTGACTGCCACTTATTGAGAGGGTTATAACCTTTTCTTTCACTATCTGCCCTTGTTGTTTTTTCTGTTCTAAAAAAAATGAAAGAAAGTAAATGGAGACCAATCAATAAACACTTCTCTGATTGCTGTGAGTAAAAGTACCTAGAAAGAGAGATATGTCCCAGTTGTGTTATTTGGGAGTGGTCATTGCAAAGGAAGTCTCATGGTGCAGTGAGGAGAGCCTTTATTTCCTAATCAATGGCCCACCTTAATGATTTTTGTTGATCTTGCTGTTTATAGTGATTCTCACACATGTACCTTACACAGAATACAAGTGCTTCGTATATGCGTGTCATACATAAACCTATGTATTCCTTTTCAAGAAGCATCATTATAAATACATATGGCTTTGGGCATGAGGCAGGGCCTGTCTTGTCATTTTTATAGTCTCTATATGGCTATGATAACTATTTATTTAGACAGGTAAACATTATACATGACCATATTCTGGCTTCCCAAGGGACACTGTAGAGAGAGCTTGTTTCTTTTGCGAAATGTTTTCTAAACAGATCTATTGTGTATCTGTCATCAGTGAGAGGAAGTATTTATTTTGGTTGACAAAGAACACAGTCTGTGCCTTAGCATATTGCTGGGGTCACAGAAGGAATGGTGTTCAGTGATAATAATGCTGAACCTCAAATTTTGACTTAAGTGGATTATTTCTTATGGAATTTAGTTCTTAGCTGTCAGTACATGTTCTTTCCATTCTCTGTCCTGCTTCTGATACTCTCTCAGGTAGCCTCTCTCCTCTGTGATATCAGCAGGTTCTGGGCAGTATTTTCTCAATGCTGTGATAATTTTTTTTTTATCACAACCTAGATTTATTTCAACTGACCTGCAGACAAAGGTTAAACTATTCCACAGACGTGGACTCCATGGCTATGTCTTAAATAGAGGAAGGATTCAAACAAGAATACAGGATAAAATATTCCAAAGCTCCAAGAAGAAGTTATGTTACTGGGCTACATTTTTACAGGCAAATAAGGCCACATCCCTGCACATCAGCTTTTTGATGCTTTTTATTTACTTTCATGTGGTACAAGAGAGAGATAGCCAGAGCTCACAATGTACAGTTCTTACACTATTCTGTGCTAATTTTTAAAATCTATTCTCCATCTTTAGGAAGTTTTTAGAGCAGTCTTCAAATGGCTGCTGCTTATGTGAATCAATGCACTGCATTCTTAAGCATGATTTAATTCATTGACAACTTTGTACCAGGCAACATGTCCCATTTTTAAGATGGTCATAGTTTGAGGCACACAATAGACATATTTATTTTCCATTACATGACTTTATTTTTCTACAATATTTATCAAAGGCATAGAAAGAATGACATTTAATATTAGCCCGGTAAACTTATTTTGTGAAAGAGGAGGATGATTTCACATTGGGTCCAGCCAGGGGTCAACTAAATAAGTGTTTTAAGAAGAATATAATCCTACAATAATTAGAAGTACCAGAAAGCCACAGCTTGCTAACCGCAGAAAGAAAAGGTGTATGAAAGTCACTTAAATATTGTAAAGTGAATCCCAGAAACCGTTATTGATGGAATTTTATTCTTTAGAATGAAAATATTAAATACATATAGTACAACCTTTCTTTTATGGCACAGTCATCAAATATTTACTTCACCATGCTTTTTACCACATGCTTAATCTTGCAAATGCTCTCAGCTCTGATTTAGAGCCCCACACAATGTTAGCATAGAATTTAAAGACAATAAGCAGTAATTAACTATGAAACTTATGGCTTCCAGTTCCTTAATCTTGGAAGATATCCAAAAAATGTATCTAGAATTCATGAGAGCTACATTTTAATCACTAGAAGCATCATTGCTGACCTTTTGAAGTCATTTATTAGTTGTTGTTATTGCTGTTGTTGTATTAGTTTTTTATCATTTCACCTGCTTGATCTGGTTCTTTTGGAACAAATAGTTCATCCATAAACATCTTAGATTGTATGAGAACTGAAGGCTGTTTTCCTTTATCTACAATATCTGGCCATCTGGCCATCTTTGTACCAAACAAGATACCAAATGCAGTACTGAACGTAGTTTTTGATAGAAGGAGAGAGAAGGGAATTAGCTTCCCAGAAGTTTTATTCTTAAAATCAATTGAAACATCTCCCAAACGTAGGCTTACCTAAGAGACACGCTTACATCAACAATGATATATGATAGGATATTTGAAAATATCAGTTGCTAATTAAAATTTAAATCTGGACTAACATGTTAGAATGCAGAATCTTGATATTGTGTTTAAAAAACAAAAAAACAAAACAAAAAAACAAAAAAAAAACACCAAACGCTGCAGATAATCAGCCTTGAGGGGTTCGATTGGTGTCATCCCTGTAAACCAGACATGCCACTTTCCATGCTGTTAAGCAGCTGCTAACATCTTTAGGAGAGATGCTTCAGCTGACAATAACGATATTGTGGTGTGATGAAGCTATGTCAGGATTATTTCCCTATGGAACATGTCATTGCTTGGATTCAATGTAAAAGCAGATTTAATTCACTTTTATTGAGTTGTCATCTTATATACATTGATATTTTAAATTTATTTTTATGCACTATGGTAGAGTTTTTCTTTTTCTTTGTTCATTTTCCTTGGCTGGTATGATGTGCTATAGGGAGGAAAAAGTTAACACACATTCTCTGCCTCCAGTTCTCATGTGCTTCAGCCATTGCCACAGCAGCCTTATAAAGAATGAGTAAAATAGCTATTGTTGCTATGTGTGGTGGGGCACAGCTTTGGTCCTGGCATTTAGCAGGCAGAGGTAGGCAGACTTATGAGTTGGAGGCCTGTCTGTTTTATAGTGTTACTTCCCAAACAGGCAGGGGTACATAGAGAAACCCTCTATCAAAACAACAACAACAACAACAACAACAACAACAACAACCACAACACAAAAAACTGAAAACCAAACAGATAGAACCAAATAGACAACAAAACCAGCTATTCCGGTCTAGTGCCAGTCTCTTATATAACTCCTTTAAAATTATTATTTTTTATTTAAACCACCAACTCCAATTTTCATTTCTTATATACCTCTGGATGTGAGGTTATCCACTACAGCGAGTTGACCCTAACAAGGTTCACAACCTTAGAGAAAGCCCTCTGTTCATTTCCCATAAGTCATCAACTGTCCATAGCTCTTCAATTAGGGGTGGAGGCTCACGACACTCTTCTCACTCCGTGCTGGGAATTTGACTATTTTGATCTTAACCAAGTTGTATACAAGCAATATCAGCTGATTTTGGAGTGGTCCATTTGTGTCTAGAAGACACTTTTTCTTTGGTTCTCCAGACCTCTGGTTCCTACAATATTTCTTTGTCTTCTTCTATGATGGTTTCTGAGACTTGGGAAAGGGGCATGAGTGCTGCACTTGTGACTGAACACTCCACAGTCCTTGATTATCTTCTGTAGAAACCTTAAGTACAAATCTTCATTGGTCCTAACATATGGGGCACAATGAAAACAGTGCTAAGAGGAAAACGCATAGCTCTGTGAGAGAGCATGCACTATCAGCTTGAAAGCTCACCTGAAAGCTCTAGAACAAAAAGAAGCAAATACATCCACTAGGATATAATGCAGGAAATAATAAAACTCAGGGCTGAAATCAACCAAGTAGAAACAAAAAGAACTATACAAAGAATCAACCAAACTAGGTGCTGGTTCTTGGAGAAAATCAACAAGATAGATTAACCCTTAGCCAGACTAACCAGAAGGCACAAAGCCAGTAACCAAGTTAACAAAATCAGAAATGAAAAGGGAGACATAATATCAGAAACCAAGGAAATTCAAAAAATTATCAGAATCTACTACAAATGCATATATGCAACAAAACTGGAAAATGTGGATGAAATGGACAATTTTCTAAACAGATACCAGGTACCAAAATTAAATCAAGATCAAATAAACCATCTAAAAAGTCCCATAATCCATAAAGAAATAGAAGCAGTTATTAAAAGGCTCCCAATNATAAAAGAAAAGGACCAGATGGGTTTAGTTCAGACTTCTATCAGACCTTCAAACAAGACCTAATACCAATACTCCTCAAACTATTCCACAAAATTGAAACAGAAGGAACACTTTCCAATTCATTCTATGAAGCCAAGTTTACACTGATACCTCAGCCACACAAAGACATAACAGAGAAAGAGAACTTCAGACCAATTTCCCTTATGAATTTTGATGCAAAAATACTCAATAAAATTCTTGCAAACCAAATCCAAGAACACATCAAAATGATCATCCACCATGATCAAGTAGGCTTCATCTCAGGGATGCAGGGATGGTTCAATATATAGAAATCAATCAATATAATCCACTACATAAATAAACTCAAAGAAACAAACCACATGGACATTTCATTAGATGCTGAAAAAGCATTTGATAAAAATGAGCATCCCTTCATATAAAAGTCTTGGAAAGATCAGGAATTCAAGGCCCATGCCTAAACATAGTAAAAGCAATAAACAGCAAATCAGTAGCCAACATTAAACATAAATGGAGAGAAACTTGAAGCAATCCCACTAGAATCAGGTAGCAGACAATGTTGTGCAGTCTCTCCCTATCTGTTCAATATACTACTTGAATTTCTAGCTAGAGCAATTAGACAATGAAAGGAGGTCAAAGTGTTACAAATTGGAAAGGAAGAAGTCAAAATATCACTGTTTGCAGATAATATGATAGTATACTTAAGTGACCCCAAAAATTCCAACAGAGAGGCCTTGTGGTCATCAATGGGAGGAGAGGCCCTTGATCCTGTGAAGGTTCTATGCTCCAGTGTAGGGGAAAACCAGGGCCAGGAAGTAGGAGTGGGTGGGTTGGGGAGCAGGGGAGGGGGAGTGGATAGGGGGTTTACAGAGGGGAAACAAGGAAAGGAGATAACATTTGAAATATAAATGTAGAACATATCTAATAAAAATAAATAAATAAAATTTTAAACAAATCAGTAGCCTTCCTATACTCAAAGGATAAATGGGCTGAGAAAGAAATTAGGGAAACAACACTTGTCACAATAGTCACAAACAATATAAAATATCTTGGTGTAACTCTAAACAAACAAGTGAAAGATCTGTTCAACAAGAACTTCAAGTCTCTGAAGAAAGAAAGTGAAAAGTATCTCAGAAATTGGAAAGATCTCCCATGCTCATGGATGGGCAGGATTAATATAGTAAAAATTGGCATCTTGCCAAAAGCAATCTACAGATTCAATGCAATCCTCATCAAATTTTCACCTCAATTCTTCATAGAGTTAGAAAGAGTAATTCTCAAAATCATTTGGAATAACAAAAAAATCAGGATAGTAAAAACTATTCAACAATAAAAGAACCTCTGGTGGAATCACCATGCCTGACTTCAAGCTGTACTACAGAGCAATTGTGATTAAAAAAAAAAAAAAGAAAGCATAAACAAACAAAAAACCCTGCATGTTATTAGTACAGTGACAGGCAAGTAGATTATTGGAATAGATTTGAAGACCCAGAAATGAACCAACACACCTATGGTCACTTTTATCTTTAACAAAGAAGCTAAAACCATCCAATGGGGGGAAAACGGCACTTTCAACAAATGGTGCTTGTTCAATTGGTGGTCAACATGAAGAAGAATGTGAATTAATTTGATCCATTCTTATCTCCCTGTACAAAGCTCAAATCCAAGTGGATCAAGGACCTCCACATAAAATGAGATACACTGAGAGTAACAGAAGATAAATTAGGGAAGAGCCTTCAGCACATGGGCACAGGGGAAAATTTCCTGAGCATAACACAGCATAATGGCTTATGCTATGATATCACGAATCATCAAATGGGACCTCATAAAACTGCAAAGCTTCTGTAAGGCAAAGGGCACTATCAATAGTATAAAATGGGAACCAACAGATTGAGAAAAGATCTTTACCAATCCTACATCTGATAGAGGGCTAATATCCAATATATACAAAGAAATCAAGACGTTAGACTTCAGAGAACCAAATAACCCCATTAAAAAATGGAGAACAGAGCTAAACAGAATTCTCAACTGAAGAGACACAAATTTTCAAGAACAACCTTAAGAAATGTTCAACCTCCTTAGTCATCAAGTAAATGCAAATCAAAATGACCCTGAGATTCCACCTCACCAATCAGAATGGCTAAGATCAAAAACTAAGGTGACAGCAGATGCTGGCAAGGATGTGGAGAAAGAGGAAAACTCTTCCATTGTTAGTGGGATCACAAGCTGGTACAACCACTCTGAAAATCAGTTTGGCAGTTCCTCAGAAAATTGAACACAGTGTTACCTGAGGACTTAGCTATATTTCTTCTGCGCATATACCCAAAAGATGCTCTAACATGTAACAAGAACACATGTTCCACTATGTTCATAGTAGCCTTATTTATAATAGCCAGAAGCTGGAAACAACCCAGATTTCCTTCAACAGATGATTGGATACAGAAAATGTAGTACATTTATACANTNGAATACTACTCAGCTATTAAAAACAATGACTTCATGAAATTTGCAGGCAAACGGATGGATCTAGAAAATATTATCCTGAATGAGGTAACTCAGTCACAGAAGAATACACATGGTATAGACTCCCTGATAAGTGGATATTAGGCAAAGAACATGGAATACCCACAATTCAACTCATGGACCACATGAAGCTCATGAGGAAGGAAGACCAAAGACTAGATGCTTCAGGCTTACTTAGAAGGAGGAACAAAATAATCAAGAGAAGTAGAGGGTGGGAAGGACTTGGGGAAAGAGAAGGGAAGAAGAGGGGAAGAATTAGGTATGAGAGACGATGGAGGAGATGTACAGAGGGTCAGGAAAGTGAACAGAGGTGTGTAGCAATGGGGGATGGGCAACTAGGGGTAGCAACCAGAAAGTCCCAGATGCCAGGAAAGCAAGAGCCTCCCAAAACCTCACAGATATGACATTATCTGAAATACCCCAATGGGAGGGGAGGCCCTTGGTGCTGGGACAGATTGATGCCCCAGTGTAGAGGAATGCTAGCGTTGGTGAGGCAGAAGTGGGTAACTGATTGAGGGAGCACCCTCACAGAAGCACGGTAAGGGAGGATGAGATAGTGGGCTTGCAGAGGGGAAATCTGGAAAGGGGATAACATTTGAAATGTACAGAAATAAAATATCCAATTTTTTTTAAAAAGAAAGGAAACCAGATTTAAATAGGAATTAAATGTTGTTCTCTAGAGATGAAATAGAAATGCCTGAGAAATGTGATTTTTAATGTTTAACACCCTTAGCCATTAGATAAATTAAGATTAAAATTACTTAGAGATTTCTTCTTACCCCAGTCAGAATGGCTAAGGAGCAGTAGGAGGGTGGAAGGAGTGGAGGGCAATAAAATATGGAGTGTAAAATAAATAAATAAATAATTTTTTGTAAAAGGGAAAAAAGGATAACAAATGCTGACATGGATGTGAAGAAAAAAGAACATTTATTCACAGCTGTTGGAAGTACAAACTGATAAAAATGAATGAAGAAGTTCCTTAAAGAAAGAAAAGTAACTCTACCACATGATTTACCTACACTATTCATAAGCAGATTCCCCAAAGACTCTATATCCTATGGTACAATTACATGCTCATTCATGCTTATTGTTGCTGTATTCATAGTAGCCAGAAAATGGAAAGAACCAAGTTGTCCAGAAACTAAGGAATGGATAATAAAAATATGGTATGTTTCATCAATAGAATATTATCTAGCTATTAAAAATGAAAATATGAAATTCACAGGTAAATGGAAACAATAATACTAATGGAGAAAAACAGACCTAGAAAGACAAATGATGTGTTTTCTCTTGTTTGTAGATGTTAGCCTTGAGTCTTCAGACATACACATACACACACACACACACACACACACACACACACACACATACTATATATATTTATATATATATATAGTCAGGAAATTACTAAGAGCCCATGAATGGAGCACTTTCACAGATGGGGAGAGATATCAGTGTTATAAAAGTGTACAGAGAATTAGTGACACTGAAATGATTAAACTGTGGTGGAGATGTGAGGGCAGGGTTAGAAAAAGGGGTATAAAGAAGGATAATTGACTCTAAAGACTTCAAAGTCATATGAAAACCTACCCACCAATGTGGAAGCTTCTTACATACATATCTAAGAACATACATGTCTAAGATACATACATACCTAAAAATAAACAACAGAACAACAATGACCCTATGACACTACATGCTAACAAAATAAAAAGATCAATATCAGGAATGAGTTTTCTGTTTTGGAGCTGTTAACTATTGAGGTACCATAGATCCCACACAATCATTATAGGCTATTGCCAAAGCTATTGGTAACTCCCAAGAACTTGACTATTAGTCCCTATTGCTATATACACTCTGTACTTGAATCACAGAACACAGAAATATCAAAGCACATTTTTACCCCTACTTTTCCCCTATCCAGTCCTGCCATTTCCATTGCCCTGTGCTCAGTACTTCTTCTTATATTCATGACCTCTTCTGCCTCCACTGCTTTTAATGATGGCATCAAATGTGTAATGGACACTATGTTGGCTGTTTCTACTTTAATAAGCAGTGTCTTGTTTAAAGGCTTTCTAGATGAATCCCTTACTCAGCAACTTTTTTCTCTTTACTTCAGATATTTATACACACATGGCTTTTCAATCTATCTATGGATGCAGCTCTTTGTTTGGAAAGGTTCTACATAGTAATATACCCATTTAATAGATTCACAAATGAGGTTCAGAGCTCTCTATAATTTCTCTCAAAACCATACAGGTAATAAGCACTGTCAGGAAATAGAAAAATAAATTCTTTATTGTTTCTATTAACACCTGTATTCCTTCTGCTCTATCCCCACTAGATGGCCAGAAACTAGTTACCTGGTCTTTATCTTTAAAGGAAGTAAACCTTAAAGTTGAAAATACTTCATTTCATTTAATTTAGTATCGCCTGTCTTTTCACTTAGCTCATCCTCTTAAGTTTGATTTGCAGACAATTAAAACAAGGTTTAAAACCACGACATTCTGTCAATTGTGCCCTTAAGGAAGAGATCCCAGGGGCTACTTTGTTTGAAATGACTGTCATAAGTTGACTTGTAAAAAGTAATTGGTTCTGTAATTTCATACATGTCAAAATCTGCTACACAGTGTTTCCTAATTGCTGCTTTGAGTGTGCACACAGGTATAAAATCAATTTAGTTGCTCTGGTAGCTATTTGGCATTGCCTAAAAGCCATAAAATAATAAAACGCATTGATGCTTCGGTAACCTGGGATTCAAGCACTTCCTGAAAAGGATCAGGTCAAGTTCACAAAGCCAGTGGGCTCCAGTGTCCTCAGAGTTGGAGATAATTGACTTTCACTTTCACATTTCAGGGTTTCTACCTAGGTTTACTCACTCTGTAACAACTAGGAGCACCCATCAATTGACATATGCATACTTATCCAATATAGTGATAATCAGGGTCAATATGTTATCTGAATAAAATAAAGCACTGTATTTTATTTATACTTATGAAATGCTAATTATTTGAGAATTAGCAACAACCTAATGTTGGGGATAAATGGGACACGAATATAACTTTCCCTCAGTGGCTCTCAAGCTCTAGCTAGTCAAAGAATCCCCCCCCCCCCAAAGAGTTATTTTAAAGTTGATTCAAGGCCTCACAGTTTCTGATTCAGTCAGTGGAGAGGAGAATGTCAATTCCCAACAAGTTTCCTGATGGTACTGAGGCTGCTTGTACCATGATCACACTGATTTAACCAAGCCAGTGCTCCCTGATCTTCAAATATTCCATCATCTAAGAGCCAAGCTGTGTAGAGAGCTAAGATTACACAGTATGTCTGTCACAGGATCAGCTCTCCAGACCAAAGGCTCTGCCCTGTCTCTGTAGGTTCCCCAACACTGGCCTCTTCTCTTTAACATTTAGAAAAGAAAGAACCGTGTGCTAAAGGATGTTATTGGCATGTTTTTCTTAGTCATGGTACTACACATTGCCATTGTGGACATGAGGTGAGTAAGCTACAAGAGACGGATTAGAAGACAGAAAATGAAGAACTTGGGAAAATTTCATGCCAGCTGTTCATTATAACATGACATTCAGTCAACTTCAATCTAGTTTGTTTGCATTTATGATTAGGAACAGTATTGGCTCAGGGACCCCAAGACCAAGTTCTCAGCACAGAGGAGTTCTATTTGCCCCAGAGGGACAGAGAGCAGGGAATAAGGGACAAAAACCATGAGATAGAGGACAGGGGAGAAGGGAAAGGAGGCAGGAATATTTTTCCCAGAGGGACAAAGGACCACCTCTGGATAGAGAGGAGACAGAGGAGACACAGAAAAGGTGCAAGGGGAAACCCCATGTTAAAATAGGGTGTTTAATTTTAATTGGGCATGTTAATTAGGGTACCTAAAGGAGAGGACTTTTGATTGGTGAACTTCAATACTTTGATAACTGGACCTTGGTATTAAGCCTCAGGAGGAAGAAGTGGCCAGATAAGTGAACAGACCTTGGTGGCTGGCTTTAGGAATATGATCTAATCGTTTTTAGAAAGATAGAGGGAATGGTGGAGAAAAGGCCTGCTAAAGCCATGCTTGACATGGTGTGAACTAGATAGAATACCTTCATTTATGACCTCTCTAATTTCCAAAAGAGATAATATTTATTCAACTGCCAGAAATCTAATTTAAAATATTGAAAGCCACTTTACATAATTTTAGTACTCAAAGTTAAACAGAATTTTTAACATATAACAATACTCTTAAGAGCACCATTTACAATATAAGCAAGAGAGATAAGGGGGACTTTGAAGCATATAACGAACATATGAAAAACCCAAATAATATTCCCATTCTACAGCCTGTTACAACTGTATGAGAATGAGGACAAAGAGCTGCATCCTTTCACCTACACAATTTTATTCTGTAGTACCAAGGAAGTTCATGAACCCCAAAGACCAGTCAGGAGCTGAACCAATGAAATCACACCAGGTTCTTTATCCGAGCTAGCCCCATCTTAACTCACTGTCGAACACTCATCAGGACAAGTTTATATAGAAAGCAGAAAGTGAGGGGTGAGTGTTTCTAGCCTGGCAAACATCTAATTAGGGTGCTACTGTGGTCTGGAGTATAAGCCATAAACTTAACTTCTGGTATCATCCTAATTGGTGGTTGTTAGGCAGGGGATGGGCTTGTAACCAGTGGGGGTTAACCTGGAAACTGGTGCTAAATGCTAGATTTTGGGGGAATAATAACCTGGAGATGCAGGTCTTGTTGGGGTTAGCCTGGAAAAACTGGAGCTAGGCTCAGGTTTTGTTAGGGGGTAACTTGAAAACTGAAGCTAGGTACCAGCCTATTAGTTTACTTAAGTCTAAATACCGATCAGGTTTTTTAAGATGGAGTCTGAACTCAAAAAATTTGACTCTCAATTCAAAGAAGATGCTGTTCACTCCAAACTTTTATAAGTACATCCCTATCTGTTGTACCCACACCTGTTTTATGGGTTGACCATGAGAGGAAGTGAGAGAGGAGAGGGAGGACAAGAACCACAGAATGAATCCAGGCTGCTTCTCAGTCCATTAGACCCTGAACATGACAGAATGCATGAGTCTGGGACAGTCCTTGGAATTCAAAGGGCTCTGCAGCTAGTCCAGATGACAGGTCACTAATTGGGGCATTTCATGGTCACTTGTGTTGTAGCTAAGCAATAAATCATAAGTCATGAAAATACTAGAACTTTGTAACTACATTTCAGAGGCACCAGTCCAGAATAATCAGGTTCTAGGAAGTGAGCTAATTAAATCAGCATCATCACCCTTTAACTAACTCTGAAGTTTATTTCTTGACTTTTTTTCTGTCAGAAAGGAATGAACAAAGAGTGTCAAAACTCTGGTTCATATGTCCTTTAAAAGAACAATAACCAGGAGCCATAGTATCATTTTTATGTTTCCTCTTCTTGGCAAATTCTTATTTTTTATAGCTGAATTGCTTTTCTATAGCAATAACCTGTGTCCCCAGATACTCATTAGAATTAACTATAGCAGTTAAAAATAAAGGTGGGTGTCCAGACCCCAACTACAGCAGTTAGAAAACAGCCTGTATAATATTCCCTGGGTTCTGTCTGATGTGGTTTGATCAGGGCTTATCTGGGACCATCACTGTAAAAACTAATAACGAAAGAGCAGTAGTTGACCTGGTTCTACTTCTCTTCTCCATGAAATATTGGGATACATTCCCCTAGAGGGGCACAACAACTGATTCCACTCAGAGCACAAGCTGCAGGTGGGTGAAGAACACAGATTGCAGGTATACCATTCATCAGCCCACTGACCTCATCAAAGTCTCTTTACCTTCTTGTGTCCTGCTTCCCAGCTCTGTCACAGGGCGACACTATTTGTACTGATCTCATAGCTTGCTCTAAGATTAACTCACACAGAACACCACATATTGCTTACAAGTGTGGTGATTCCTTTCAACTTTCTCCAGGAGAAAAGAACGCATAGTCTTTTCCAAGGAAAGACTTATTTCTGTTTCTGAAAAAAAAAAAAATACTACTACTTCTGAAAAAAAAAAAAACCTACTGTGTATTTCTGAGAAAATTATGTAATAAGCTTCAATAAGCCTGGGTACTGACAAAGTGGAAACAAAGGAAGTCCCTAATTTGGGACTGGAAAAAGTAATTAAGAGAATTTGCTGCACTTGCAGAGGGCCTAGTTTTGGATCCCAGAAAACCCCATCATGCTGCCAACAATTGCCTGTAACTCTAGTTCCATAAGACCCAACTCCTTCTTCTGGCCTCCTTGAGAACCTCTGTACACATGCATTCCCAGATAGATAAACAGGCAAACAGATACACACATGCATACACGCGCGCGCGCACACACACACACACACACACACACACACACACACACACACACAGGGAAGGAAGGAAGGAAGGAAGGTAGGTGCCAGTTTTGCCAGTATCCCTGTAATAACAGTATCTTGAGATAATGAGTTTGGGGACTGAGGCTATTCAATCAGGCCCCTATTCAAAGAACAAAACAAAAACAGAAGTGTTTATCCCATATAATGGCTGGAGAGATATTAAATGAAATGATTAATGTTGAAAGCCTGGCAGAACTTCTTGTCAACAATTCCAGTAGAAAAAATATATTGGTTAGACACCTCAGTAAGATAGCTGGTTAACTTTTCCATCTCAGACAAGAGAGAACACTGTCTCTGGAGGTCAACAACTCATTCTGCAGTGTAAGGGAGAGGCTCAGCCCACAGAGAAATTGGTCAAGCTTGCAAGTGCAGACCTCAGTCATCCCTGAGACAAAATGGATGGTCACATTAATGTGTGCTGTCTCCAGCCCAGATGCAAGAGCCAGAGGCATCTTAATTATAAGCAGCTTCACAAATTCATCTCTATCATTCGAATGCTCCAGAAATTAACCTCTTGTTCTGAGAAGGTCAAGTTAAATGTCAGCCCCAGATGGAACCTGGAGGGGCATTCAGATTCAAGATCAGCAGCACAGTTGGTCACACAGCTGTGCATTCTTCCTACAAATTGTCATCGATCTTTTCCAAAGCATAGCTCCAAAGATGTTCACAAGATAAACAACAGATCAGAGACATAATTTTTTTCGCTTTGTTCTTGTCGGAATACAACTAAATACCTTGTAAGAGATGAATCTATTTTTTGAACCAGAGTCTCATTTTGGATGGACAGATAACAAGAGTCAAAGGAGGGCATTTTTTTGGTTCCATGGAGTAGTACTGCTTTCCTACCCATGCTAAGATTTAAAAATGAACACCACTTTCCTAATTGTATAATAGTGCCCCAAACATACTAAGCCTCTTTGTAATAACAAGAACATAAAAATCCACAAAATAAATTGGCTGTGACTGCTTCTGTTTAGTGTTTATGAGGTAGTCAACTTATCTCAGTCAAGAATGTCAGGTGTTAGAGTTAGATGCATCTAAAAATAGAGGAAATCAATATTTAGCATGTCTACTTAAATAACAGGTATTTGCTATTTGAGATAAAACTTTTAAAAATACATAAACACTAAATGTAGCCATTCAGCTGTCAAGAGCAAAATGAAAATCGTGGTAATGAGCAGAAGGTGGTAGAGAGAACATTCTCAAAATGAAATTCCTGCTAAAGTTAACATTAAAGAAAAAGGTAAAATATGAAGAAGTGGTAAACCCAAAGATAGATTTAGAACACTGAATTTTATCAAACAGTTCTTCTTTTGTAAACAAATACAAGAACCTGTTTTATCTCTGTACTTTTGTCAGCACTTAGAATTGGTTTCTATTGGATGGCATAGCAAAAAATAGATGTATTGTCCCTGAGGATATTCAACCAAAAACTACTTCGGGGTTTGGATCTTTTTTTTTTTTTTTCTTTCAAGAAAATTTTGTTTTCCTCATTCATTACTTCCTCCTTCAAAAGAGGACCTATTATGTTATTGTCTTCCACATGGCTAAATTTTCATATGGGCCTAAAATAATCTACATAGAATTCTTGTTTCTTATTTGTTCATTATATTTCCCCCATGCAAAAAATGTCTTAGCTATGTTTCCTGTTTCTGTGATAATTTATTCCTACAAAATCATTTTAAAGATGGGAGAGAAATGCAGGCCATTATGGCGGGGAGGTCATAGGAGCAAGAGCTTGGGGCAGCTGCTCTCCTTGTGGCCACATTCAGGAAGACCAGATCAATGAATGCTATTAGTCAACTCACTCTGTCCTTCTTCTGTAGCTTATGAATTTAGCCTAAGGAATAGTGCAGTCTGCTGTTAGAGTAGGTCTTCCTTCTTCAATTAACCTAATATGGTAGTCTTTCAGAAGCATGCCAGAGGATAACCAAATATGACTAATCGCTCAAGGTTGACACTGGAGGTTTCCTCCTGACTCAGATCCTGTCAAACTATCAGTACAAACTTTCCCTGAAGAAAAGAACACAGGACTTAAGGCATGACTGAGACTCACCACACAACATTTTAGATATATTATTCTAAGAATCTATTTCCATCTGACCACAAATGACTTGAGCATCAACTGAAAGCTGGTCTTCAGGATCATACATGAATTTTATAAAAAGACAAAGTTACATAATGTATTTGCAGGGTTTATAAGGTACACAAATGTCAAGAGGTCACTTGTGCCCTGACAAAACAAAATGTTGGATTTCTAACCTTAAAATATTTCATAAAATGATATAATCCAGACATAGAGATTTCTATAAAACTAATAAAGTGAGAATACATCATTAGAGCAGACTTAATCCAGTATCATCAGTGTCCTTATAGAAAAGAAAAGATTAAGAATAAAGCATGTTCATACATGAAAAGGAAAGAGGGAACTCCAGGAAAAAAACACAAGTTAACTTATAGTTTATGTTGCTGTAAGAAAATACTAGATACTAGGTGATTTTGTTTTTAAAAAAAAGTAGATTTTCTTTTTTTATATAGTTAAGATGTCTCAGAGCACAGCATTGGTGTTACGTTCTGAGGGCTTCATGGATGGAAGCATGTTGAGAGCACACGTGGAGGTGTAAAGGCCATGGGTGTGCTTGCTTTATAACATTCTACCCAATCCATCCCATGAGACCCAACTCCATCACAAAAGCTTCATCTCCTGGCTCACTCTCAAGAGCCCCAACTAAACATCTCTAGAAAAGCATTAATAAGAAGGCAAAGTGGCCATGGCTTTCTTGTTTCCAAAAGGCATCACTACCTCTCAACAATCCTTATGTTTTCCAAACCACAGCGAGTTGTCAAGGATATAGTAGAGGCGGATGAGACCCAGAATGTATCCTTGATACTGACTCCAGCAGCAGCAAGACCCCACACATACTTTGATTTAAGACTTCTAGCCTCCAAAACTGTCACGCAATAAATATATATGTCTGAAACCCCCCACCTCGTGGTTCTTTGTTATATCTTCTCTAGCAAATAAACACAAGTTGCAAGACTATGGCACCATTAAGGCTATCTAGTTGCAATCTTCTTTCAGGAATTCAGAGACACATATTAAACAATACTCCCTTTCTTTTGCATATTATTGAACTGATTCATTTTGGGGGTAGTACAATGGAGATTTCCCTCACTATTAATGTTATGTTGCCAAATAAGATAGCATACTGCTCATAAGTATAGTCTTTGAATGCATAGAAGAACCAATGCTTACACAAAGTGGGAGAATATGCTGAGGGGAAGAACTCAGCAAAGCTAAGAGATATGGATACAGGGAATGAAGGGAATCTTTCACAACACTGAGAAGTCCAGGAGAAACTAAGTGAAGACTTCTATATTATTACTATTACAACAAAAGCTATCAACAGTAGGTTTTGTTGTTATTGTTGTTGTTGTTGTTGTTGCTGTTGTTAGTTGAGACTAAAGCAAAAACTGTGTTTAAAGCACTGCAGGCCTAAGTGTCATTTACTCTGTGACAGAACACTAGGATGAAGTCATTCCACTCCTTCTAAAGCTCTGACTGACTTTGTTAGTTATTTCTCATTACTGCACTATTAGCCTGAAATATTTTCTGATAAATATCATATTTCAGCAGCATGTTCATGAACCACGGCTAATAAGAATTTCAAACTGAGCATCCTAGTGAAGCTGAGTGATCATGCAAGCAAGCTGCTTGGTTCAAAAAGCTAAGAAATTAACTTGACAGAGGATGACTTCATAGTTTTCCAAAACTAAGCTGACATGTCCCAAGGGAAACATCCAGATCAGCTCTAGGCATCATTCATTCAAGTCTACCCCTAAAGCAAACTCACATGGGTGGCATCCTAATGACGCAGACTCTCAGGATAACACTAGAATAGAGTTCCACCCCCAAAGCAGCTCTCATAGAGACAAACTTGTTAGACTCCAAGAGTAATTATTGTTATTAACATTTGCTGCCTATGTGGTCTGTGTTACATATTTTGCTTCCATTATCTCCATCAAGATCTATGTCAGTCTCAGACCATGTCTAGAGAGAGTAATTATTATGATTAATACTCTATGAAGAAAATTAGATTCAAGCAAATCAACTAATATGGCCAAGTTCATTCAACTACCAAGGGACAACAGAGAGATGTACCTACATTTCTGACTCCCATGCATTCTATCAAGAAAGCCTACATCTAACTTACATTCTCTTATCCTATGACCTCACTGCCTGCATTGTTTCAACATGATGTAGTTGGTGGACTACAATAAGAAACTTGGAATCACTTCTTGTTCTATGAGTTTCTTTTCACTTTCTACCTTCTGGAAAATTTGTATGCTTAAGGATTGTGATTTTTTTAAATCACAAATTTAAAATTACAATGGGAATTCTTTTAAAGAATACTCGGTACATAAATTCCTCTCTAGCCAACATGATACTTTGCAGATTTTTTGGGTTTATTTTTTTATATATTATTTTCTTTATTTACATTTCAAATGCTATCCCAAAAGTTCCCCATACCCTCCCCCTGCCCCTGATCCCCTACCCTCCCACTCCCACTTCTTGGCTCTGGCCTTCCCCTGTGCTGGGTCATATAAAGTTTTACTTTGCAGATTTTTAAGAACAGTCATAATTTAGTGGATTTAGGACACTCTTTATTTGGACCATGTATTTCTACTTGTTATACAGAAAAATGCCATTTTCTCAAAGACAGATAGAATTTAGGAGTGTATCAGGCACATTAGAAAACCTTAGTTCAGATTCTAGACAAACCAAGATTTGAGAAAAAGTAAACACTCCATGAATGACAGATAAGGCCTATTCTCAACGACTATAACCCTGATTATACTGATCAAATTAAAAACAAAACAAAAGAAAACAACAACAGCAACAAAAAACCCACAAATTTTCAAAGTGCTCAAAAATCAATATAACCACTGTTATAGAGAAAGAAACTATTGTTAATTGGGTGCTATGTAAACTGCTTAATGTCTTATTTAATTACTTTTCAAAATTCTTACATGAAAAGCTGGTTTGCTAAAAAATCCAACAATAGCTCATCAGGCTGTGGTGGTTTGAACGACCCTCCAGTCTTATATATTTGAATACTTGAACTTCAGTTTGTGCAAATGTTTGGGAAGAATTGGGGGGCGTAGGATTGTTGGAGGAGGTGTGTTACTGGGATGGGCTTCGAGGTTTCCATAGCCCATGCTATTCCAAGTCAGCTCTCTGTCTCATACTTGTGGACCCTCTGATACAAGTTCTCAGCTACTGCTACAGCACCCTGACTGCCTGGTTGCTACCATGCTTCTCATGAACTCGCCCTCTGGAACTGTAATTGCCTATAAACTTTGTTCTATGAGTTGTCTTGTCTTACCACAGCAATCGAAAAGTAATTAAGGTAGATAGTAATTGACAGATCCAGAACTTGGATGTAGTTTGAAAGATAAAAGATGGTGTCTTTCCACTGAACTGATTTCAAATCACACACATCCTCTCTCTAGTCTAGCTTCTTTCCAGACTACAAATTTGTACAGACAAGATTTCCAGCTCACACTGGCACACTCTGGTCTCAAAGAAAAGGGATGAAAGTGTTCACCTCAAAGGGATAGGTTTCTTAATGTTCACTTTATCTAACTGATCAAATGTTATCTGCAGTTTACCAAAAACATTTTCTAATTAGAAGCAAAGCCTTTTAAGAATAATGGATTTGTCAATTAGCAACTGGCTACTGATATTCCTAGATTTCACTGTCCCTAGAATGCATGAAAAAATTCAAAGATAATGAAATCTTTCCTCCAAATGGCTCATTTGGAGAATTGTGGAATTTGCCAATAATTTTTCACCTTTTTTAAGACTGTCAATAAACCACTGAAACAGATACATGTAAAATCTATCAGAGAGGCATGGTTATGAAAACAAAGGGATTCATCCTCACTTAATATGAACATCCTCATGCCTCATTCTTTTCTCACTTTTTTTCCCATAAGATTCTTTTCAATAGCCTAAAATTTCAAGAGTGTAAAATACTCAGACGATTCAAGGATGAAAGTGATATCTCCGTTCCCATTTGTAGCACATTGTGACTTGTGTATTTTATAATGCTTACATTTGATTCATAATATGACAGAAGAAGCAAGAAAACACACTTGCAGCTTGGTTTTAATATAAGCGTTAATACATTTATGCCATTCTTGCCAGACTCTCCTTCTACAAACATTTGGCTTCCCAGATTATATCCATGAAAATTAATGATCTGTCACTGGGCTTGCTTCAGTCCTAATGAAGTAGTTACTCGGAGTGATGGAAGTCAGGTGTGAGAAGCTTGCTTCTCCTGCGGATGATAAAGCCCTTTCTTCATTCTTTGCACAAATTTAATTAGGTGAAAGCAAAAAAAAAAATTAATTACTGCCACACAGTGATTTTGCATTTTTTAACAATTGAAAGGGTGTTTTGTGAGTGTTTGAAGGCTTCTCTGTACTGAAATGGCAATAAACAGAAGACATATCAAAAACTCAAATATAGTTGTAATTTCTTTGCTTTGTGAAAAGCCAAATGCATGGTTCATCAAGCACATATCTCTATTGAACAGCTCATAATTCACATGGCTAAGTGCAGTTTAAAAAAACAGAAAGAAAAAGGAGAGATTTAACAGAGTCACTGAGGGAATAAGGCATAAATTAAGCAGAACCACCAAAGAAGGCCATCTAAGGTAATGTCACTCAAGCCAAAATCTTCATGGCCCAAAGAACCAGCTGTGTTGCAGGAAGAGGTGGAGGCAAAACTATCAGGCAGAGGAGACACTCTGTTCAAAGACTCACAGGCAGAAACAAATCTATCATTTTCTACACTGTATCTTGGCTTTAAAAAAAAAAAAAGTGCCTGGCAAATACAGAAGTGGATGCTCACAGTCAGCAATGGGATGAAACATAGGGCCCCCAATGGAGGAGCTAGAGAAAGTACCCAAGGAGCTGAAGGGGTCTGCAACCCTGTATGTGGAACAACAATATGAACTAACCAGCACCCCCAGAGCTCGTGTCTCTAACTGCATATGTAGCAGAAGATGGCCTAATCAGCCATCATTGGGAAGAGAGGCCCCTTGGTCTTGCAGACTTTATATGCCCCAGTACAGGGGAACACCAGGGCCAAGAAAGGTGGGTAGGGGAGCAGGGGGGGAGGATATAGGTGACTTTGGGGATAACATTTAAAATGTAAATAAAGTAAATATGTAATAAAAATTGGGAAAAAAATCTTTGTCTTTTTATGGAAGCAGTACTGTTGTGCTCACAGTCCAAGGGGACATAATTTATAACAGCAGGAAAGGTATTGCAACAGGAAGCTTAATGGTAGTAGTGGCATTCAGATTGGACTCCTCAATTCCTCTTATTTCAGAGTGACAGGAAGAGAGGAGGGGTGAAGGCACACTTGACTGGCTTTCTCTACTTTCCCTTTTTGTCCAATCAAGGACCTGCAGCCTATTGGATTTCACTACCCACATGCAGGGTGAATCTTCCATCTTCCACTAAATCTCTCTGGACAATGCCCCCCAAAACATACCCAGAATGTGTCCTCTAGGTGATTCTAAATTCAGCCAAGTTAATAAGAGTATTACAAGACAACCTTTGAAAATTTGACAACCAGACAGATCATAACTTTTAACCATAATAATCCACCCCTATCAAAGGCTCATGGCCATCTAATAATTAAAAATGTATCTAGATTATCTGCGAAACCTCCCTAAATCTCAACAGTTCTAACACTGGAAACTGTTAGTTCCAAAGTCTGAGTGCATGGTCTCAGAGACTCAGACAATCTCTTGTGAATGAAAACTCCCAGAAGGAAGCAGTGTCTACAGAGAATGGTTGACTGATAGAACTGCAGCAGAGTGGAAAGATTGAAATATTGCAGTCTAGAGGCTGATTGCTTTATCTTGGGCTTGCTTTAGATGAGAGACTAGCCACTCCTTGACCATCTCTGTGTCAGAACTCACATCCTGTGGCTAAAGGATAAAACTTTTTGGAGTCTATCAATTTAGCACACCTCAAGCTTCCACCAACCCAAAGGCTGTGAAAGTCATCATATAGCATATAGAATGCCTTCTCACATCTGGATATAATGGTCTCTTTGATAAATCTATTAATGTATTTTTAAATTTGCTTTGATTCATGGCTGTCTTTGTTCTTTAAAACTGTAAAATTTCATGAAATTGCTTCCATGTGAAACATGGAATTTAGAGTAAGCTAAATTTGTTTCCTGGACAATAGTCCCTGAAAATGGTTACAGAATAAACTTTCTCTTAATCCCTTTAAGGTGATAACTGTTTTTTGTTTTGTTTTGTTTTTTAAATTCTGATGCTTTTT
>NC_034591.1:125309262-125351038 GCF_900095145.1 Mus pahari | reverse complement strand
ACATACTTCTAATATGTAACCCTGAAAATGGTTACAGAATAAACTTTCTCTTAATCCCTTTAAGGTGATAACTGTTTTTTGTTTTGTTTTGTTTTGTTTCGTTTTTTAAATTCTGATGCTTTTTACTGTGAGACTCAGTGAAAACAAAATAGAAGTTACATACTTCTAATATGTAACAGTGCTGGCTAATATTTCTATTCCAAAATGGAGAAAAGAGGAAAAAGCAAAGAAAAATAAGATCAGATGAAGACTGAAGAGAGGAAAGCACACACCGCACCAGGTATCTGCATATCCAGCTTCTGCTACTCCTCACATTGCTATCCTCTGATTTCTGCCAGCCTTTAGTTGCCCTGACCTTTGAGGTCCTGTGGCACATGTAAACTCCACTTGGTGTCTACAAATTTCCATGTGACAAAGTCCCATATTTCCGGAATATCTATTACATACTCCTGAGGACTCCTCTAGGAACTCAGAGCTTCATGTATGGCCTCCTCAGAAGCTCATGCAGAAAGTCCAATCCTGTGGCTATTACCTGACCTTGTCAGTTTTCTGGATTCTGGGTGGAAGTCTGCATGAACCACTCTTACATCTTGAAAGACTGCAAAACCGATCATCTGGGAAATGCCAAGTTCTGCTACTAGCTGGAGACTGCAGCATGGTCCCTTTCAACCAGATATACTCTCCTCTGTGTGTTTGAACAACATAGTCTCTAGATGACCTGATAGAATAGAATTCCTGAAGGCTAAGTTCAGAGATTCTCCTTTCAAATATAGGATTTTCAAAGGAATTTAGTGCTACACACAGATCTCCTGATGGTTACAGTCTTGCCCTCAATACTTTCTTTGTTTTTTTCAGTACAAACTTCTTACGGGCAACAAAAATTTTAACAATTAAAGCTGTTTACCCACATTATCCACAACTTTAACTCATTCACATTCCTTTATCTTCCAAATTAGGTAATTTTTGCTTCTTTAAGATTCAAATTTTGTTTTGAAATCTCTCAGTGCAAGCAGCCAATAGCAACGATGCTGTGGCTTGTGTGATGGATAATCTCCATTTTTTACTTTACTGAATTTAGAATCAAATAACACACACACACAACACACACACACACATACACACAGGCACATGCACACACATGAGTGAGCATGTGTATGTGCATGCATGTAAGTTTCTAGATAGAATTACTGAAAAGGAAAGACCTACCCTAAATATAAGCAATATCATCCAATGGGCTGTGTGATTCAAGACTGACTAAAATGGGAAAGTGGAGAAAGATAGATAAACACCAATATTGATCTCTCTCGGCTGCCCAAACTTTGCATACAATGTGACCAGACACCACACACTCCTACTAATATGTCTTTCTGCCTCAACAGATCTTATACTTTTAAGTCACGAGCCAAAATAAACTCATCCTTCTTTCAGTTGCTTCTGTTGGGTATTTGTCTACATTAGTGAGAAAAATAAATAACATAGCCCAGATGCTATTCTGAATTGAAAGTTCCTCTACCAAATAAATTAGCTGAGTGCTTTTGAATTTACCTCCTTCAATACTTAAACCACAGAGAATGAAGCCACATTACTTACCAGACAATAGCATGAATAATCTCTAACCCAATTCCCACTTTAGTCCTTCTTTCATCCTCTGAAATCTGGTTAATCAGGTCCCCAAATGTTCATAGTTCCATTTCCATGTGCTTCTGAACTTGTACCAAAAATCTCCCATGGAGTCCCTCTTATACCATTCTTGGACTTGTCTAGCACAAAGCCCTCCAAACCTTTTCCACATTCCTCCCAGGGACATTCTCTAAATACCAGGACATACACAGTCATGTTCATTACAATAGCTTTATTCCTGGTGCCAATAATGTATCTTAGTTTCCTTTACCATTTCCATGATAAAATATAGAACACTAGCTACTAAAAGGGATCCACTGGTCAGATAGCCTATCTGAAATGATGAATTTTTGGTTGAGGGGGAGATCATGTTTCAAGGTAATAATACAAAGAGTGACAGAAAGAGATACATAAATACCTGACATCTTGTAGTTTCCACATGGGCCAACACAGACTGAATTTTATGTTGTTCCACAATAAATTAAAAAGAAATAATTATTGAATATCCTAAATTGCAGAGACTCTAGATATTATTTTCCCTTAAATCTTATGCTAGTCAATAATTCTTTGTTCAATCTTTTTCTTTGGTTTGAATGAATAGGTCTATTTTAAGAGTGTATAAATGGTGCTAGTAGGCATATTTACTTAATTTTTGTCATGTCACCAAAAGTCAAAATTTTGCAAAAATAAATAAACAAATGAATACAATAACAGAAGAGGAAACAAAAATAAGTGTATCATGAATAGAAAAGGCTGCCCCCCTTGTTTTTACTTTTAACTTGACAGCATTGATTTTATACAATGTAGTACTAAGCATGAATCTGAAAATGCAAGATATATTGTTTCCACCAACTTGAAAACAAGAAACAGGCACTGAAAAAAATTAAGTAGCTTGAATAAAATTCCTCTACAACTAAGTGAAAGATCCCAGATCCAAACTCAGGAAACCTATGAGGTTAGTTATCCTAAATGTTGTTCTAACTACAATTAAAAAGAAATAGGATGGACGCTTGGCTGGTTGGTTAGTTGGTTGGTTGGTTGTTCCAGTGATTTTCTTAAAATATAAATTAGAAAAATAAATTCTCTAAAAATTGAAAAGTTTAAATTCAATTTCTAGAAAAATAAGAATTGTAGTTACTCGGTTGGACAGAGATCCAGCTGTTTTGACTCAAAGGTGCCTTACCACACTACTTCAGTGTACGTGGACCCCAGTATATAACAATAAAGGAAAACAGTATGCTATGAATTATCAATGACCAGTTTCTAATGAAAAGAGGAGGGAAGCTCACTTCCTAAGATACCGTTTTTCCTATTCTAACTGCACCATGGTTCCATCTGATGGTATCTGATGTCAGCCACAGGAGCCAATGGGTCTCTAGTGTCCTCTATCTCTGATCACTTCACTCTCAAAGCTAATAGCCACACTTATATCTTTTCACAACACTATAAAGGATGTGATACACTCTTCAGATGAGTGCCTGGATAATCATACTTCACGTTTGGGAGGAATCAACTAGCAAAATACCAATTCAATCACTGACACAAACCTATTTCCTAATATCATGAAGTATTATAGACTTCCTGTGGGCAGTTCTTATGTCACAGACAACAATAAAATAAGGATTACTTTGAGAGAGAGTTTGAACCAAAATAGCACAAAACCCCTGAAAGATGGCAGGCATACAAACATTTTATTTGTCAGGTGTTAATGTAACAATAATTAGCAAATTTTTGTGAGCTCCCTAATCGCCAATCCATTTTAATACTCATGGATTAGCAATATAAAATCCTGTCTTGTTTACTCTGTAGCACCTGGCAAGATGAACCATTTTGTAATTACCAGACACATATAAATAATGACTCCTTAATAATGCAATAACAGTTTTGAAATAAAAGGAATGGCTGGAAAAAATGCTAAGCAGAGAGTCTGGGAAGGAAATATATGTACTAACTAAGCTGACCAAGCTAACTTCCAAGGACCAGGACTGTCTCAAAAGAAACCAAACTATTCAATCAACAAGCACCCACAATCACCATGTAGCTCTGCAAATCTTCCCAACAATTATAAGTCAAAAAAGTTACCATGCATTTATTTTTAAAATAAATATAATACTTTGAAATATACTGCATATCACTCTTGGTTTCATAAAACATTTTTTTCAAGAATACTTTGGCTTTTGGCCATGTTCATCTCCCTATCTCCCCCACCTTCTCCTTCTATGAAGTCGATCCTTTCCTCCTCTTTTCTCTTTTCACAAACTGCTCTCACCTGACTTCCTGCTCTCTCTGTGTGTGTATGTGTGTGTGTGTGTGTGTGTGTGTGCGTGTGTGTGTGTGTATGTGACATGTTTTTATCTACCTGTTGACACACATATAAACTTGGGCTATAATTTGGCTGTTTTGAATAGAGCTACTATAAACATGGACATGCAAGTCTCTCTATGGTATGTTGACTTAGAATCCTTTGGGTATATAACCAGAGGTCTTACAGATGTGTCATATGGTAATATGAACTAACCAGTACCTCCAGAGCTCATGTCTCTAGATGCATATGTAGCAGAAGATGGCCTAGTCAGCCATCAATGGGAAGAGAGGCCACTAGGTCTTGCAAACTTTATATGCCCCAGTACAGGGGAACACCAGGGCCAAGAAGGGGCTGTGGGTGGGTAGGGGAGCAGGGCAGAGGGAGGGTATAAGGAAATTTCGGATAGCATTTGAAATGTAAATAAAGAAAATATCTAATAGAAAGAAAGAAAGAAAGAAAGAAAGAAAGAAAGAAAGAAAGAAAGAAAGAAAGAAAGAAAGAAAGAGAAAGAAAGAAAAAAGAAAGAAAGAAAGAAAGAAAGAAAGAAAGAAAGAAAGAAAGAAAGAAAGAAAGAAAGAAAGAAAGAAAGAAAGAAAGAAAGTCTTCCAATTATTTCTACAGTGACTGGACTAATTTACATTCTTGCCAGCAGAATATATAAGTTGCCTTTTCTGTATATCATTACTAACATTCTTTAACTGTTTCTTAATGACAATCATGTGAACTGAGGTAGGAAAATGGAAGCTCAACTTGTTCCTCTTTGATAGGTAAGGATGCTGAGTATTTTCATACTTATCGATCATCTTTTTATCTTGTGGAAGAGTCTATTTGATGCCCCATTTATTGACATGGCTGTTTAATTTCTTGTTACTTAGTCTTTTGAGATCTTTGTACATTCTAGACGTTGACACTCTTATTACCTATATACTCAGGAAAGCTTTTTAATCCCATTTTATAGGAGCTGTTTTATGGCATGATCATTTCCTTCTGTTTAAGGAAGCTTTTTAATCTCGTGGGAGCCTGTGGCATGGTAGCAGGAATATGGGCATAGTGCTGGATCAGTAGCAGAGAGCTTGCATCGGATTTACAGGCATGAAAGAGATAAAGGACAGATAACCTTGAAAGCCTCAATCTTAACCACACTAGACCACCTCCTCCTGTAACGTCATACCATCCTTCACAAACAGTTTCACCAATGGAGGACCAAATATTCACACATACAATGACCATTCTCCATAAAATTACCATATCATCACCTTTTTTACATTTGGCCCATTTTATGTTTATTTTATTGAATATATTTTAATGCCCTTTGTCACAACATGCGCAAAAGGATGACACATGTTAAACAGTATCCTGTAGAAATGTAAGAGAAGCTCCAGGAAAAGAAAATAATGGCAGAGTGCATTCTACCCCAGGTTCATTTTGTTCCCTGGATTATTCTTGATCATGATTACATGCCTAGGGTTAGAAATATTTAGAGTGAATTTATAAGGTATGTTTATTCTTGCTGGAAGTCAGATCATAGCTATAGAAGCCAATCTAGTCAGTATGTCCTGAATTTGGATGGGGCATTCTGCCTTGACTTCATATTTTTCTTTTTTTATAATAATTATTAGATATTTTCTTTATTTACATTTCAAATGTTATTCCCTCTCCTGGTTTACCCCCCAAAAGCCCCCTCCCCCTATCCTCTTCCCCCTTAACCTGTCCACCTACACACCCACTCCTGCTTCCTGGCCCTGGCATTCCCCTACACTGGGGCATAAAGTCTTCACAGGACCAAGGGCCTCTCCTCCCTTTGATGACCGACTAGGACATCCTCTGCTACTTATGCAGCTGGAGTCATAGGTCCCACTATGTGTACTCTTTGGTTGGTGGTTTAGTCCCTGAGAGCTCTGGGGGTAATGGTTAGTTCATATTGTTGTTCCTCCTATGGGGCTGCAAACCCCTACAATTCCTTGGGTCCTTTCTCTAGCTCCTACATTGGGGGCACAGTACTTAGTCCAGTGGAGCATTCACATCTGTATTTGTTAGGCACTGGCAGAACCTCTCAGGAGACACTGTTGGNAAACAATAGTGCCTGGGTTTGGTGATTGTATATGGGATGTATCCCCAGGTGGGGCAGTCTCTGGATGGTCATTCCTTCAGTCTCTGCTCCATACTTTGTCTCTGTAACTCCTTCAATGGGTAATTTGTACCCCCTTCTAAGAAGAATCGAAGTATCCACAATTTGGTCTTCCTTCTTTCTGAGTTTCATGTGGTTTGTGAATTGTATTTTGGGAATTCCAAGCTTCAGAATCCCCACTGTATCCTCTATAAGTTTCATTGTATCTGGTTTTATGTGGAGGTCCTTGAACCACTTGGACTTGATCATTGTACCAGTAGATAAGAATGTATCAATTTGCATTCTTCTACATGATAACTGCTAGTTGAGCCAACACCATTTTTTGAAAATGCTGCCTTTTTTCTACTGGATGGTTTTAGCTCCTTTGTCAAAAATCAAGTGACCATAGGTGTGTGGGTCCATTTCTGGGTCTTTAATTCTATTCCATTCATTTACCTGCCTATCACTGTACTATTACCATGCAGTTTTTACCACTATTGCTTTGTAGCACAGCTTGAGATCAGGGAAGGGCATTCCACAAGAAGTTCTTTTATTGTTGAGAAAAGTTTTCTATATCCTAGGTTTTTTGTTATTCCAGATGAATTTGCAAATTACTCTTTCTATCTCCATAAAGAAGTGACATGGAATTTTGATGGGGATTGCATTGAATCTGTAGTTTGCTTTCGGCAAGATAGCCATTTTTACTATATTAATCCTTTCAATCCATAAGCATGGGAGATCTTTCCATCTTCTGAGATCTTCTTCGATTTCTTTCTTCAAAGACTTGAAGTTCTTATCATACACATCTTTCACTTGCTTAGTTAGAGCCATACCAAGGTAATTTATATTATTTGAGACTATTGTGAAAGGTGTTGTTTCGATAACTTCTTTCTCAGCCTGTTTATCCTCTGTGTAGAGGAAGGCCAATGACTTGAGTTAATTTTATATCCAAATAATTTGCTAAGTTGTTTATCGGTTTTAGGAGTTCTCTGGTGGAATTTTTGGGATCACTTACATATACTATCATATCATCTACAAATAGTTTATTTTGACTTCTTCCTTTCCCAGTTGTATCCCTTTGATCTCCTATTGTTGTCTAATTGCTCTGGCTAGGACTTCAAGTACTATATTGAATAGGTACAGAAAAAGTGGGCAGCCTTGTCTATTACCTGATTTTAGTGCAATTACTTTAAGTTTCTCTCCATTTAGTTTTATGTTGGCTACTGGTTTGTTGTATATTGCTTTTACTATGTTTAGGTATGGGTCTTGAATTCTTGATCTTTCTAAGACTTTTATCATGAAGGGGTGTTGGATTTTGTCAAATGCATCTAATGAAATGATCATATGGTTTTTCTGCTTTGAATTTGTTTATATAGTGGATTACATTGATGGATTTCCATATATTTAACCATCCCTGAGCCCCTGGGATGAAGGCTACTTGATCATGATGGATGTTCATTTTGATGTGTTCTTAGATTCAATTTGTGAGAAATTGATTATTTTTCCATTGATATTCATAAGGGAAATTGATTTGAATTTCTATTTTTTTGTTGAGTCTTTGTGTGGTTTAGCTCTCAGAGTCATTGTGGCTTCATAGAATGAACTGAGTAGAGCACCTTCTGTTTCTATGTTGTGGAATAGTTTAAGGAGTATTGATATTAGGTCTTCTTTGAAGGTCCGATAGAACTCTGCACTAAACCCTGGGCTTTTTTTTTCATGGTGGTGGGAAGACTATTAATGACTCTTTCTATTTCTTTAGGGGATAATCTGGACTTGATTTAACTTTGGTACCTAGTATCTGTCTAGAAAATTGTCCATTTCATCCAGGTTTTCCAGTTTGTTGTATATAGGCTTTTATAATAGAATCTGTTGATTTTTTTGGATTTCCTCAGTTTCTGTTGTTATGTCTCCCTTTTTACTTCTGATTTTGTTAATTAGGATACTGTCTCTGTGCCCGCTAGTNAGTCTGGCTAAGGGTTTATATATTTTGATTTTCTCAAGGAATCTGTTCCCGGGTTGTTTGATTCTTTGTATAGTTCTTTTGTTGCTATTTGGTTGATTTCAGCCCTGAGTTTGATTATTTTTTGCTCTCTACTCCTCTTGGGTGAATTTGCTTCTTTTTGTTCTAGAGCTTTCAGGTATGCTATCAAGCTGCTAGTGTATGCTCTCTCCAGTTTCTTTTTGGAGGCACTCAGAGCTATGAGTTTTCATCTTAGGACTGCTTTCATTGTGTCCAACAAGTTTGGGTATGTTGTGGCTTCATTTTCATTAAACCTTAAAAAGGCTTTAATTTCTTTTTTTATTTCTTTCTTGACCAAGTTTTCATTCAGTAGAGTGTTGTTCACCTTCCATGTGCATGTGGTATTTCTATTATTTATGTTATTGAAAACCAGCCTTAGTCCGTGGTGATCTGATAGGATGCATAGGATTATTTCAATCATCTTGCATCTGTTAAGGCCTGTTTTGTGACTGGTTATATGATCAGTTTTGGAGAAGGTACCATGAGGTGCTAAGAAGAAGGTATATCCTTTTGTTTTAGGTTAAAATGTTCTATAGATAGCTGTTAAGTCCATTTGTTTCATAGCTTCCATTAGTTTCACTGTGTCTCTGTTTAGTTTCTGGTTCCATGATTTGTCCATTCATGAGACTGGGGTATTGAAATCTCCCACTATTATTGTATGCAGTGCAATGTGTGCTTTGAGGTTTAGTAAAGTTTCTTTTATGAATGTGGATGCCCTTGCATTTGGAGCATAGATGTTCAGAATTGAGAGTTCATCTTGGTAGATTTTTACCTTTGATGAGTATGATGAGTCCCTCCTTATCTGTTTTGATACCTTTAGGTTGAAAGTTGATTTTATTCTATACTAGAATGGCTATTCCAGTTTGTTTCTTGGGACCATTTGCTTGGAAAATGGTTTTCCAGCCTTTTACTCTGAGGTAGTGTCTGTCTTTGTCCCTGAGATGGTATTCCTGTATGCAGCAAAATGATGGGTTCTGTTTATGTAACCAGTCTGTTAGTTTGTGTCTTTTTATTGGGGAATTGAGTCCATTGATAGCAAGAGATATTAAGGAAAAGTAACTGTTGCTTCCCGCTATTTTTGTTGTTAAAGTTGGAACTCTGTTCATGTGGCAGTCTTCTTTTAGGTTTGTTGAAAGATTATTTTCTTGCTTTTTCTAGGGCATAGTTTCCCTCCTCATGTTGGAGTTTTCCCTTTATTAGCCTTTGAAAGGCTGGATTTGTGGAAAGATATTCTATAAATTTGGTTTTGTTATGAAATACCTTGGTTTCTCTATCTATGGTAATTAAGAATTTTGCTGGGTATAGTAGCCTGGGCTGGCATTTGTGTTCTCCTAGGGTCTGTATAACATATGCCCAGGATCTTCTGGATTTCATAGTCTCTGGTGAGAAGTCTGGTGTAATTCTGATAAGTCTGCCTTTATATGTTACTTGACTTTTTACCCTTGATGCTTTTAATATTATTTCTTTGTTTTGTGCATTTGGTGTTTTGATTATTATGCCATGGGAGGATTTTTCTTTTCTAGACCAGTCTATTTTGAGTTCTGTAGGCTTCAAATATGTTCATGGGCATCTCTTTCTTTAGGTTAGGGAATTTTTATTCTATAATTTTGTTGAAGATATTTACTCGCCCTTTAAGTTGGAAATCTTTGTTCTCTTCTATACCTATTATCCTTAGGTTTGGTCTTCTCTTTGTGTCCTGGATTTCCTGGATGTTTTGGGTTAGGAGCTTTTTGCTTTTTTCATTTTCTTTGATTGTTGTGTCAATGTTTTCTATGGTATCTTCTGCACCTGAGGTTCTCTCTTCTATCTCTTGTATTCTGTTGGTGATGCTTGTATCTATGGCTCCTGACTTCTTTCCTAGGTTTTCTATCTCTAAAGTTGTCTCCCTTTGTGATTTCTTTCTCGTTTCTACTTCCATTTTTAGATCCTGGATGGTTTTGTTCAATTTCTTCATCTGTTTGGTTGTATTTTTCTGTAATTCATTAAGGGATTTTTGTTTTTCCTCTTTAAGATTTTCTACCTGTTTACCTGTGTTCTCCTGTATTTCTTTAAGGAAGTTATTTATTTCCTTCTTAAAGTCCTCTATCATCATCATGTGAAGTGACTTTAGATCTATATCTTGCTTTTCTGGTATGATAGTGTATCCAGGATTTGCTACAGAGGGAGAATTGGGTTCTGATGATGCCAAGTAACCTTGGTTTCTGTTGCTTCTGTTCTTTGTGTGTGTGTGTGTGTGTGGTATTGTGTTGTGTTCTGGGCTTGCCTCCTGACATCTGATTATCTCAAGTGCTCCCTGCCCTAGCTATATCTGATTAGAGCCTGTCCTTCCTTTAATCTCAGTAGAGTCAGAATTCCTCAGATTCCAGCTTTCTCTGTGATCCTGAGATACTGGGTGTATCAGAGTCCCTGGGAGTCAAGCTACCTCTGAGACCCTGAGATCCTGTGTGACCAAGCTCCTGGGATCCTGGGATCCTAAAATCTTGGGAGTCTGGGAGTGGAGACTACTAGAGAGCCTGGGAGTGGAGACTCCTCTGGGAACCATGGGACTGTCTGCCATGTTTGAGCCCAATGTTGACTGGCACCCAGGAGGAACCTGAGCCACTGGTTGGGTGGGGTCCCTGCCTCCGTGGATCCTGCTGGTCCCAGTTACTCCTGGTGTTGTTGGAAAGGATTTTGTGTTCTACTCATTGGTGATCCTAAGATCCTGGGTGTGCGAGAGCACCTGGAATGGAGATTCCTCTGGGGACCATAGGACTGTCTGCTGAGTTTGTACCCAAGGTAGACCAGTGCCTGATTTTATGCTCTTCTTTTCTTTTTCTTTTTTCGAGACAGGGTTTCTCTGTATAGCCTTGGCTCTCCTGGAACTCACTTTGTAGACCAGGCTGGCCTCGAACTCAGAAATCCACCTGCCTCTGCCTCCCGAGTGCTGGGATTAAAGGGGTGTGCCAACACGTCTAGCTTAAACAAAATTTATTAGTATGTGCCATAAAATTGTGATTCAATTGCTTTTCTTTTCTTCAAAAGTTCTAGGAAAGAGCTCCTCTATTAATAGTATATACTTACTGACATTTATTTACATGTTTTTCTGATAATGTTTTGTGAACTCAAACCATGTTCCTTTTATCACTGCTTTCTTTATTACATTTGTGTAGAAGTAGAAGAGTACACTAAAGTTAGGTTGTCCACAGCATCAGACTATACTCTACTACATTTGTTCAGCTCCACAGATCCCAGGTCCAAAAGACAAGATCTGTACAGGTCAACAAAAGATGAAACTGTTAGCCTGATCTTCTCCTCTATTGTTTACACCTTTAATAGTGTCCTACAAATCATGTGCTCTTTTCATATTTTTCTTATTTATCTTTGTCTTTGTCATTGTTTGAATGTGCTAAATCATTTATCTTGTTGTAAATCCCTGATATTCTATCTTCTTCCTGATCCATTTTATCTGTGAGACTCTAAATTTCCTATTTGACTTAATGAGCTTTTCACTTCAGAAATTTCAATATGATCTGTTTCAGTATTTCTATTTCACTTCATATCTTGCACTAACTGTATTTTATTCAACTATTTCTTCAAATTCTCATAAATTCACTCAAGGGTTTATTCAAGTCTTGCTTTATTTTGCTAAACATTGTTATAATTATCCTGTTGAATCATTTGTTTACGACTTCATATGCCTCTCATTGGAATTGATTGCTATGAAATTAACTGTTTCAGAGAGTCATGTTGCTCTGTGTTTTTTCCTGTCATTTGCGTATCTTGCTTTTGGTACATTGGATTTTTTAAAAAGTCATCCTCTCAATGAAAGGATTTGCAATGTTTGAGAGGACTGGGTTGTATAGGGTTGGTGTGTTGTTTCTCTAAAGTGCTATAGAGGTGTGCCTGAGTAGGTAATCTTCTATCCCACATGCTCAAGCAGCCAGTTCAATCTTCAGGTCCAATCCATAACACAAGGTTAACTATACAAGCAGTCACAATTGAAGAACATGCCAACTATCAAAATACAGTAATAAGCAATTCAAAACTTCATCTCCAACTCCAATTTGGGGTAAGTGAAGAATAAGTCTTACTATGAGTAGGAATGGAAATGAGATAAAAAGAGAAAGGAGAGCAATGTGTATGAAAGTAACAGTGAAAATTAGAGAAGGTCAAGTAACTAGAGGAAGGGAAAGCGATAAGGGATATCCAGCTAAAAGTGGAAAGAAGAGGGAAAGGTAGGTAATGCAATTAAGTGGGCAACTCAGTAATCTAGAACAATCCCAGATTCAAAAGGCTGAGAAATGAAACTACCAATTCTAGGCCAGTATGTATTCTTAGAAAATCCTATCAAAGGAAAATGGGGCAATGAGTAGAGAACACAGCAAGAGCAGACGAAGCTGGAATACTAAATTGAAATTAAAAGTTAAATTAGATTAATATCAAAGTGATGAAAAAAGAACTTGGTGGAAGCACAGAATCTATAGTCCCTGTCATAGGCACAGGTGCCAGGTCTTATCTCATGCTGTTCCCTATAGGCCCTGTCTATATATAATTTCTGGGCATGGATGAGTATTTGGCTCTTTGCAGTCCCTCGTGTGCTACACATCATGAGTTTGTCTCTATGTAGCCCACTCCAGTCTATCACTCAGACCAGATTCTCATATCATGAAATACTAAATGGTTCTGACTTGAAGTTCATCCTTTCTTGCTCTAGGTATTCCATAGGTTGCTTAGAGTATGGTCCAGCAAAAGTTGCTCAGGTTAAGCCATGGATAAAGAGACCTTTAGGTCAGTCTCTTTATCAAGGCTAGATGGATTACCTTTGGGAAAAATCTACTATTTCATACCTATCCTCAGAGAAAATAAAAGGCTATAATAGTTTCTGGTTTTATTTACTTCTTCTCACATTTTGCTTGTCTTTTTCTCCACAAAATCTTGATATCCTGTAACTGTATTTTGGATTTCTGAAGGTATTTCTACATTTCTTTCTTTGGAATGATATTTTACTTTTGCTATTCCTCTCCTTTACTAGTCACATGCAGTTAGCTGTTAGTCTTCCATCTTAGCCCAAAGGTCATCTTCATCTTCAAGTAGCATAGAAACTCCCAGAGAGATGCTAAATTTTCCCACCCAGGCTTCAAGTCTCATAAGAGGTACACTTAGAATTCATACAGAAGTGTCCTCTTGTCTGCAGTAGGAGCTCACTAAATGCCATGTTTAAGAACATTGAATATGATGTGTGTCCATGTGTCCCATAAAGGATATAGCTCTTGAAAAAGGATGTTGACTCTATGATCTAAATAACTCAGTCTATATTAATTATATTAGGAACACAGTCAAGTACAAGTAGACATAGACAAGATGGAAGTAGCCCTTATTCTTCTAAAATTGGTGTCATATGGACTAGAAAGCCAGGCAACATTGTCTGACAACTGATATGTGCTTTCTTCTTTCTGGAGTTCTCCTGCTTTCTCTTTTGACTTCTATAAATCATACTATTCTGAAATATCTGACAGATGTCCCCTTCTTCCATGTCTTGACCTCTGAATCAGATCCTCCTATAACATGCTCTTCTACAGCCTCTTCTACACAGTCTTCCATAGTGAAGGTTGATACTTGATTGGTTGATGATGTTAAGACTTTCTGAAGACTACAGTCTTTCTGGAGGCAGAAGCTATGATTGATTCAAATGCTGGACCCAATTCTGAGGTCTTGGTAGGTGGCTCACTTGGTGCAGTGATTGCCACTCAAGCATAAGGACATGAATTTGGGTCATAGAACCCAAATATAAATCTGTTCAATTCAGCAGAAGTTGCCGAGCAGTGGTGGCACATGCCTTTAATCCCAGCACTTGTGAGGCAGAGGCAGGTGGATTTCTAAGTTCCAGGCCAACCTGGTCTACAAAGTGAGTTCTAGGACAGCCAGGACTACACAGAGAATCCCTGTCTCAAAGAACCAAAAAACCAAAAAACCAAAAAAAAAAAAAAAAAAAGTCAGCAGAAGTCTATATAATTCTCCATTTGAGAAGGTAAAGATAGATGGATCCCAGGAGCTTATTTTGGCTGAATTAGCTCCAGGTTCAATGAGAGATTCTGTTTCAAAAATAATGTAGCCAATCAATGAAGATACCCAATATCACTGTCTACCATCCACATGTGTGCTGACATACAAGTATGTGTACATACACATATGACACAGAAAGCAACACATACACACACACACACACACACACACACACACACACACACACCTCAATTCCTACAATGATAAACAGAAAGCTACTTCTATCCCCTTGACACTCATTTTAAGCAAACTTGGCTGAACAAAATAAAATATTAATGAGATTTCCATGTCGCTGTAGACACAAGCCCTGGAGTCAGTGTTGCATGCCAGCTCCATCTCATTTCTCCTTTCACTTTGAGCCTAATTTTTTAGATGAGTAAATATTACTGTGACACAGAAGGCTAGTCAGCCTGTCCCAGGGTTGTTAGAATACATGAAAATGAGTGTAATGAAACCATCAGATTCCACATGCTTAGCCTCTGCCACAGATCGCTAACAGTTTCTAAGTGTGCCAATGACAGCACAGCGACCCCACAGAGGAGCCAGACCACACATGCTCTCACTGGAACAGACTAGGCAGGTGCACTTACATTGCAGCCTCTTCTCAGCTGGATGTAAAACAGATCTGATCAAGGTACTGAGAAGAAAAATGTTTCTGTAGTAAAGCTGCTCACAACATCCCTGAATGGAAGAAATGCTACTGTCGACTCTACTGGCAACTTGCTCCTGTTTAACAGAATCAGGAAAGCTCCCAGATCCACTCCATCCCATTTCTATTTTAGCACAAAGGTCTGTCTTTCTCCTAGAGCCTGATATTAAGCCTCAGAATATAAGTCATTTTGATTCTTAATCTGAGTATTCTTTATGAATCTTGGGCTCCCTCTATAGCTAGTGATTAAGAAATATGTAAACCTAAAATAGGCTAGAGAGAAAGCTTGTTGCTGTGATGTCATTTGTCACAGGGCTTTACAACTTGAGCTTCCAGACTCATCTTGATGTCAGTGCCATTCCCCACATCCTGAACCCCAGTGCAGTTTCTACCCAGCATACGTAATGCCACTTCAACTAATCTATTGGTTTAGCCATCCCTGAGTTCCTTGGAGGCTCTTTAAAACTGTCTCCTCTATGCACCCCCCACACCTTAAATAGTCCTTAGATGCCCAAAACTAGTCTTGGCTTTGAAACTCAGATGTGGATCCCGGCTGGACCACTTATTCCGATGCTCCCATCTCTTTTTACCAATAGGGAGACAGTAAATCCTTCCAACTTAAAGTTCTTGGATTTGGTCACTCAGAAGAGGCAAAGACTGTACATACTAAGTATTATTGTTTCCATAACATTTTGCCAATAAAATGTAAGTATAATGAGCTTTCAAATATGTTTTAAGATTGTTTCCCATTTATTTAAAAATGTGTCTATTCTCTTTGCTAGAAAATATATATTTTATACAGTACATTCTGATTACAGTTTCTCCTTCTTCTACCCCTCAAAGAGGAATGTTTTCAGTTTCTGGGACCATGAAAAACCAAGAACTGAATCACATTTGGCCTGGAGTTTGAACACTCCGATACTTAGCATTATAAGCTCAAATATAGAATTATATCTTTAAATATGATTTTACCATCTGTTATGTTACCATGCTTCCATGGTAGGGATTAGTTAATTCATTATAAACATTTAATAGATACCATCTACAAGATGCATGTTCAGGTAATGTTATGATTTTAATAAGTGTTTTTAAAACATTTGAATTCATAGTCTGCTGTTTATAAATTCATTAAATATTGAATAGAATATTCTCTCTCATAAAAATGCCTGGCTCTTTTTTCACCATTCCTTACACAGTGCTCTTAGCATTACAAAGAATCTTTCCTACTGGTCCCCTGCCTTCATACTGACATAGAAGGATCATTCTAAACTGCAGATGGCATGTGTGTTGAGTAGTTTTTTGTCAACTTGACACAAGCTAGAGTCACCAAAGAAGAGGAAGATCCAATTGAGAAAAATTCCTCCATAAGATTAGGCTACAGGCAAGTCTGTAGGAAATTTTCTTAATTAGTGATTGATATGGGAGAGCCTAGCCCATGGATAGTGGGGCCACCCACCAGTAAGCTGGTGATTTTCAGAGCTCTAAGAAATCACACCAGGCCAAGCAAGCCACATGGGACAAGCTAATAGATAGCACTCTTCCATGGCCTCTGCATCAGCTCTTGCCTCCAGGTTCCGGCTTCCTGTTGGAGTGACTGTCCTGAGTTACTTCAATAAAGCACAGTGACTTGGGAACATAAACCAAATAAATCTTTCCTCCTTGAGTTGCTTTAGTCATTGTGCTCTTCACAGCAATAATAAACCTAACTAACACAGCATGTGAATTCTTTGTCATAATCGCATTCACTGTTACCTTGCAAACAAGAGCTCTGTGGATCATTAATTCCAAAAGGTATGAAAACTTTTGGTTTTCAGTTTGAAAGGTATCGATGTTTAAACAAAAAAGGACCAATACTGAAAACATCACCTTAAGCGAGGGGAAGAAACTTAAAACAATCTTCCAAGATACACAGACATAGCATGATCACGTATTTATCACACTTTTCTGTTGTTTTCTGTTCTATAGAAATGCACATATATTACTTTTCAGCCTTTAGGTAAGATAAAGTGTAGATGCATGAATATATTTTCCTCTCAAAATACTGACTGTAAATGGATAGAAGTTTCATTCTGTCTAGCCATTTAAATAAAACAAAACACTTCATAATAAACAGACTTTCATTTCTAGATCTGCATTTATGTCTCCGAATCACTTTACAATGAATATAGCATCTGTGCCATTGCCTCTACTTTATAGTTCAGGGCAATAAGACTCAGCAAGTTAAATCACATCAAGCAGAGTAATGTAGATTTGGACAGGAAAGGAATAGAAATGGATTTGATCAAAAACATGGATTGTATACATGCATAAAATTCTCCAAACACAAATATAAAAAAACAGAACAAATTAAAAATTAGGGACTAGACTAAACTGATATACCTTCTACCTTCTAGTTGCTTTGTTTTCCATTATACCACACAGCTCACTTTTCAATGCCTGCCCAACTAGTCTAACTTTGTAATTCACCTTTCACATGGGCATAGGTTAGAAAGAATAGGAATCAGGGCTGGAGAGCAGCTGGGGGTGGGGGGGGGGTAAGAGCCCTGGCTGCTCTTCCAGAGGTCCTGAGTTCAGTTCTCAGTAACCACATGATGGCTCACAACTATCTGTAATGGGATCGGATGCCCTCTCCTGGTGTGTCTGAAGACACAATGACAGCGTACTCATATACAGTAAATAAATAAATAAATAATTTTTAAAAAAAATTGTGGGACCAGAGGAACCAGAGCTTAGAATGAGATGCAAACTAAAACAATCTAAAATCCTCAAGGATCAGTAACCCACCACTGAAACTGAATCCCATGTTTTAGAGGAGCTCAGATGGAGATTCTGCCAGTCACAGGCATGGGCCACATTGCCATTTAAGGCTCTTTCTGCACATTTGCATTTTGCTTTCCAGAAACTCCAGTGTAGAGTGACTGACCCTCTCCCTTTATGTCTCTGTCTTTCTCTTTCTCCCTCTATGTCTCTGTCTGTTTCTCTGTCTATGATTCTGTCTCTCTGTCTCTCTTTTTCACCCTCTATGTCTCTGTCTCTGTTTCTCTCTCTCTCTTTCCTCTCCCTCCCTCTTTACCTTTTCATGCTAAATTGCAGGCTCCACCACTGACCACATTGACCTCTTGGCCCCATTTTTTTCTGACTTCTCTAAAATCACACAGGTCCATCACTGGGGTGGGCTAACAATCTACAACAGAAATGGATCATGGGAAAGTGACTATAAGGAATATTTTAGATGAACTTAGAAGCAGCTAAAAACTCTCAACTTAGCGTACAACATCTAGAAATTAAGTACTTTGGGGTGAAATACAGGGGACTCCTTCATTTCTCTAATGAGTTTTTCTTAGGGCTTTATCTTCTTCCATATATGAGCAAGGGACAATTTCTGATAACATTCACTTCCTGGCACTTTCCAAAAGGCTTTCCTCCCCAGCATGATGCGCTGTCATTTAAGCCTGTCATTTAGTTTGTCACTAAAAATATGAAAGGGGGCAAGGGTCTCAGAGTCATTCAAAGGTGTTATAATGCATATGAATAAAGATCAGAGACCTAGGAAAAATAAAGTCATACTTATATGGAATTCTATCAATAATTCAATAAGACTACGTATAGAAGAAAGAGAAAAGCTAAGTAAATGTATAAAAGGAGTAACCTAGATGTTAGTCCTGGCAGAAAGCCATGTCACTCTGACAACCATCTCTCTAGGTTACAGAATCGGGAAGAGGGAACTGTTGCTGGTCCCAGGAAAGGATTACTCATACAGGGCACAGTCTGATCAACTGCAGTTACTTCAGTCACAGACAACCATCTGTCTAAGAAATAGCTTTAACTCCTTTTTTCCTATTCTCTAGGGTCATACTGTTGGCTCCCTTTACCCATAGCCTATTGGAAGCCAGGACTTATGGTGTTCCAGATGACAGTCACAAGAGTCAGAGTACTGAACCACTTGACATGGCAGAGGTGAGCAAAGACTGAACTGGAACAGGAACACCAAGAACCAGCCTCAGCTTTGGTAGGACCCCCTTTCAGGGACTCCCATTTGAGTCTCAGGAAAGAGCACACCCAAGGAAACACGAGGAACCGTCTTGATGCAAACACAGCAGGCAGTTTAATGACGGAGCTCTGGGCCGATAAGTATCTCATGCAGGAGGCAGAGGAATCTTCCACGAGGCTCAAAAGCTAGGGGTTTTTATAGGGAGAGGGTCAGGGGCTAGGAGGAATTGGCGCAGTTTCACATGATTGGTTCATTTAAACATCAGCAGAATGATTACACATTAGCAGAATTGTACATGCAAGTCAGGATATCAGGAATCCCAAGGGCTGGAAGCTTATCTGGGTCAGCAGAACATCTGGTTAACATGTAACTTCAAACTATGTTAGGAGGGCAACAGGCAGAAGGAGGTGCTGGGCCAGGTGGCTGATGACTCAGCTAAGACAGCCCAGACATGTTCCTGCGTTCCCTTTATATCTTTATGATCTGGTAGCCCCAGGAATGTTTTAATGGTGGGCCTCCTCGGACATGCCCAGGACTGTTCCGCTAGGTTCTCAGCCTCAGGCTTCTAAGCTCACAAACAACTGTTTGGACTATTTGACATAAGTTAAATGAATCACAGGTCTTAAATTTTGTCTTAGATTTCGTTTCCCTTCATTTGAAGAGAAGGGGTGTCTCGGAGCAGCAAAAAGAACTTAATGCCCTGTCTTTCCACTGGAAGTATTCTACAAGTTCCCTCTCCCCACTGTTGGGCATTTCATCTAAGGTCCCTCCCTTTGAGTCTTGAGATTCTCTCACCTCCTAGGTCTCTGGTAAATTCTAGAGGAGCCCCCACCTCCTGCCTCCTGAGGTTGTATATTTCCACTCATTCTGCTGGCCCTTGGGGACACCTCTATTAGAAAGACAGGGCATCAAGTGGAGAGATGGGTTGCCATCCCACAGTCAAAAACTCTGATCCATAATTGTTCCTATCTAAAAGAACTACTGAGAGAAAATTAGAAAATAAAACCTCAGGAAAAGGAGGTCCAGTTGAAAGACCCACAACGTAATGACTTCCCCATGTTCTGTCTCAGGGGGGGCAACACCCCAAATCACTCATGAGAAATGGTCTTAATGCAAACCGCAAGAGGACTTTTAATCCAGGCGTGCTCTGGGGCCCGCAGTTGTACACCATGCAGGGTTAGAGGACAGCGGGTCCTGAGTAGCTGTTTGAGGGGGGTATTTAAAGGAAGAAACCACAACTCAAGGGGGTGGGGAGGGCGTTGTTGGAAAATACCAAAAACACCAGTTAAGAGTCATGAGAAAGTGGGAGTCAAGACAGTTTCTATGAGCCTCTAACAATAGCACGTTACTCAACAAACCTGGTCCCCCAAGATCTCTCAGACACTGAGCCACCAACCAGGCAGCATACACTAGCTGGTCCAAGGCCCTTGACACATACAGCAGAGAACTGCCTGGTCTGGCCTCAATAAGAGAAGATATACCTAACCCTTGATATACTTGAGGCCTTGACACATACAGCAGAGAACTGCCTGGTCTGGCCTCAATAAGAGAAGATATACCTAACCCTTGATATACTTGAGGCCCATAGAATCAGGAGGCCTGGTAGGAAGGTGGGGACATCCTTTTGGAGATGGGCAGGGAGAGGAATGGGAAGAGAAATGGAGGCAGACTGGAGGGGTATAATGACTGGACTGTTAAAAACAAACAAACAACAACAACAACAACTACAAAACAGAACAACTTGAAGTCAAATCATGGGCTACAAGTTAATGGCCTTTGTTCTGCCCAAGACAGCTTTCCAGATTTCTTTATGTTCTTCTGGAGATAGCTTTCGCTTGCTATTCTAAAAAAACACTCTGGATAGCTCATCTCTTGCAGATTGAAAGCCCAGTCACTTATTTACACATCAATTCAGTTGTTACCCCAGATTCCTTTTTGATTATCTCATGAATCAGCATACCAAGACCCTAGTTCTTTGATTCTTAGAAAGAGACAAATGGTTTTACATTGCAAATGAATTCAGAGATCTGCCTGCCTTTGTTAAGCACAGACAGTAAGCTAGCTGGGTAGGACACTTCCCTGAAATTATCATTTCTACCATGCCTGGGCTTGCACCTAAACCCCCTCTGTCTGTGCCTGGTGTTGAACTCACCTGCCTTTGTAAGCACAAACAAAAACTTATCTGGATGGGATCTTGCCTTGCAATCACCACTCCCTAAATATGTTGATCTCCTTCTTTAGTGTCTTTCTGACAAGCTAGTTCATAAGTGTAGCTGCCTCTGTTCTTTAAGATCTGTGGAGCTCTTTATACAATTCATATTATATACTATATCCTGAAGGTCTCAGCACTTACCATTATGCTGAGACATAGAGACATAGATATACCTTTATCTTCTGGACTTGTGCTGTTTCTACTTATCATGAAGTTATTAACCTTGGCAAGGAGTTAGATAACTCAGATAACTTTAGTAAGGAGAATATTTCCTCTAGTAGGAGCATGAAGTTGTGTGTGTGTGTGTGTGTGTGTGTGTGTGTGTGTGTATGTGTAGACAGGACTTAACAGTAATACAAGAAGAAAAATCAGAGCACCAAAGTCTAGGATTCACACACACACACACACACACACACACACACACACACACACACACACACACCAAGATCTTTGTTGATGTTATTCCAAAAGGGTCTGTGGTATTTAAAAAGATACTCTGGCTTATTCTTTATTTCTTGACACAATGCTGGGTTCTGGTTTCCCTCTCTTGTCATTCTTTAACAAGACCATTTGCACAATTACAAAGGATACCCGTTGTGGGTCTTCTCTTCCAAATATAAGTTACCATTATCTAGCTATCCCACACCAATTTTCCTTTAGGAAGGCATACTCCTTAGTCCATGAGATTCAGCTGAGACTCTGTCTCCAGGCTCATGGCCTAGCCAAGAAGCATGTTCCATCTTTACAGCCACCATGATAAGATGATCAACAATGGGCCTGTAACTCAAACTGGCCAATGAAACTGCAGTCCTTTGAGTTTCTCCCCTCCAAATCTCACATTGAAATGTAATCTCCCTTGTGATAGGAAGGTCTCTCATCAGTTGAGTAAGTTAGAGCAGAGCCTTCAGAGGAGTAGATTAATACCTTATAAATAGTTGGAAGGAACTAACAAAAGGCCCTTGTTACCTTTTACTATGTAGGGCCATTTCGTGTCCTCTGTAAGATGAAGTAAAAGTCATTTTGGAAGACAGAACAGGACTTCACCATGTGAGAAGTTCACCTGTGCCTGGAACTGGAATTTCTTAGCATCTGAAACTGTGAGAAATAAACTTGCATTCTTTAACATCTATCCAATGCCAGGCATTTGGTCATAGCAGCATAAACGAAGACAGAAATCTAATTCAATGTTCTCCTGAAATATTGGAAATATACAATATTGGATAGTTGTTAATCATGTTATTATCCTGAAAAAAAACATAAATGAAAGTTTCCAGAAGCCTTTCTTCCTTTTATGTTATACAGAATCCGTGGTTGAGAGGACAGCAGGCTCAGAGGAAAGCAAAGGTGAATCATGAAGATGAGAAGAACGGAAAAAGTGATAGATACACGGAAGGACCCCGATTGACCCCAAGACCTAAAGAAATAAAGGTCTATGAGTCTCAATCTATTTGTGCTGTATATAACATCATGGAACTTTCTAGTACATAATCACTGTGATTCTTCAGGCTTACAACAGTCATAGAGGACCTTGATCCTTTAACAAGGGTGACAATAAGGTTTCTAACAATGGAGTACAATTACAGAATCAAATTCTAGAAAGAAAGAAAAAAAGAAAAAACTATTCAGAATTATCTAAGGCTCAGACAAGAAGGGCTTCAGGAATCATATTGCTGAGGTCACCACAGGCTGGTAATCTGAAAGACGACAGTAATATTATAGTCAGCACAGGAAAAGAGCTGCTCCCTTAATTCTTCAGTGTTGGAGAAGGACCCATAGTTTTCCAGAAAGATTGATCCAAGAGGACATCCTAGTTTCTTATTCCTAATCTTAAAACATGAAATTCAAATTATAAAAAGTCTGGGACTTTTTATGCCTGACATGATGGAGACGTAAATTCCATTTCTGCCTGATCTGACAGGTCACAGTCAAAAAACGTGAACAGTGAAGGTTCTGGATAAAATCACCCTCAGCACCAAACAGAAATCAATCTATGCTTAGATTTAGCTTGTCATTTCCAAATATGGATACATAACTATTCCAAAATTGTAAATTGTTTTAAATAAGGAATATTCAGCCCAAACTAGAAAATATATGGGAAATAATTTATTAGGGGAACTGCCTACCTTGGTTGAAAAGCCTTAAATATGACCACACATGTTGAAGGTAAATCTTCCATATTCACAAGATACTTTGACCCCAATCTATTCTCTGTGTGTGCATACACACATGTGGGTGCACACACACACACACACACACACACACACACATGTACAGAGAGATAGAGAAAGAGAGACAGAGACAAAGACAGAGACACAGAGACAGAGAGATAAAGAGCCATGATAGACATTCTAGAATCTGCCTAGTATTTTATACACAGCATCCTTTTCATATTCATTTGTCTACAGTGATTGATACCTAAAGATGGAACATAAACTGATTCCCATCATCACACTGAACTCTTTTCTCTACAAAATAAATATATACAGACAAGTATCTGAACAAATGTCTCTTGCCTTAGGTATATTGTTCCCAGATCAGTGGACATCTCAGCACCTCAAAATAAGCAGTAGTGCCTCCATATTTAAGCATGATGTAACATTCTTTCAGCTCCAACAAGGAGTTAGATTTTTGAGACATATTTAAATGCTTACTATTGCTTCATGTCTAAATGTACCAAGAGACCATCTCTACTCTTATACTGCAGCTAAAAGAAAGTTTACTTCTCTAAATGTAACTTTTAGAGTGTGTGTCTACCATACTAGATTTGCCACATAGTAATGCATACATTTCCTATTTTAAATACTTGAGTATATTAAATTTACAGTTAAAGTTGCATAGATCTACATAATTCAGAACTAAATTGAAGTCTCTAATACATTCATGAGTTAAGCTACTCATGGGAAGGAAGACAGTTATTTTAGTCCACTTGGGTTGCTAAAACAAAAATACCATGAACTAAATGACTTACAACAGGAAAGTCTTAGATATCTGACAGCTGTGAAGTCCAAGATCAAGATGCCAACAGATTCCACATTGTGGGAAGACTTGATTTTCATAAGCAGCATCTTCTCGTCGAATCTTAATGTGGCAGACAGTACAAAGTGTCTCTTGCAGCCCTACTTTTTAAGAGCAAAATCTCTGTCTCCAATACCATCCATCACCTTGAATATTAGTATGTCAATAAATAAATTAGGGAGGTGTAAATTTCACAGCACAGCCACACTATATCCTCTATCATTCTCTGCCTATTGCTTTGAGGCAGGGTCTCTCTCTGAAACTAAGACAGTTTCTTAGCTACCAGGAGGCTAACATTCCTACTGGCAAGCCCCAGTGACCAGGTTTTCTCCAAACACCCCAGGGCTTGAGTTATCAGCATTCGGGAGGGGGATGGGTGGGATGGGGATGTAAATTACTATACAAATTACTATTAGGATCATTTAGTCATGTTTTTGTTATTGCTGTTTATTTGTTGATTTATTAGGGAAAGGCAAAGCACTTGAGACAGTATTTTACAAACCATTCAGTAAACTATGAGTGATTATTCAAGCATCCAAGTAAGTAAAAAAACTGAGTGGGCAAAATAGGAACTCACAGTAGTTTGCATGTCAACTGCTCAGTCTCAATACCAGCAGGCTATTCCAGCTAGTTCAAATCTTCTGACAGGCCCCAACCCATCAATACCGCTCTCAAGACAACAGCTATCAGTGTGGACTGTGTAAGTAACAGTTGATGTTGTTCCAGAAAACATCTGTCATTGTCCGAGTCCTCTGTGCTCACAGCAGCCCAGGTTGCCCCATCTTTCACTTAGAGAGTATCACAAAGTCTGATTTTTCATTATCAGACTGCCAGCATCGAATGCCCATAATCAAACTCCCTCAGCAACAGCAAAACAGATGGAAGCACCTCTCCTTCCAGGTTGATTTTTATTGCTATTGTGGCACAATTCTCTCTCATTCCATATCATTATATTTGATAGCTGTCATAAACCCAAAATCACTGCTATTTGATATCAGCACAAAAGTTATTCCCTGAGCTGAACCATGCCAAGCTCAATCAACCAGACCCTGTCAGCTTCCCATTCTATGCACAGGTAAATAACTTACCTGGTCATTCTTGCCTACAACATCAAACTACGAACTCCAGCAGGTGATCTGATGAAATGACCTCAGAGATCAGGAACACACTCTGTCTCTAGCTTATTGTTAAGGTAAAGCCATAGAGTACATAATTTTCTTCAACCTATATTCAAATCTATCATTTGGAAGACACATGGAAATCCAAATATTTATAGCATCCATGACTAGTATTTGTTATGAGAGGAACTTGTTTCAGTTTAAATTTGATACACCCGGGGTGCTTAGCTAGATGAAGTGTCGCAAGCTATGAACATGGACACTGGTTCTCTTCTTCCTAAAAGACAAATAATATTAAGAATGCCCTCCATGGACTATAATACTGGAAATAAGATTAATCAAGCAAAACAACAGCAAAAGTTCAAACACAGAGAAATATATAACAAATCAAACAGGGAGAGAAAAACTTCCCCCAAACGGAGCCAGAAACATTGAAACCAAGTTCTATTTCTTCCATCCCTTAATTTTTCATCTTGCAAAAAAACTATTGGCCCATCTGTCTCAGTTGCCTCGTCTGTAACGATACAACAGTATCTGCTATATTCTTGGTTGGCAATTAATAAATTCACTTATGTGGGGGGTGTCTTACATCAGTGTCTAGCCTTGCAAATGCTACGTGACAGCTACCATTCCTCCAAGCTTTGTCACCTTTGCTGCTTCCTCTGACGAGAATTCAAGTCAGGCATTCCAGGGTGTGCCATGTATCAGACTAGCTGCCTTCCAAGGTCAGATGCCCTGACACCCTATTTGATTGCTTAAAGACATATCAGGCACATTGAAATACTTGATGGGTAAAATAAGATTTGGGGCCATGTACAGTAGAAAGCCTTTGAGAATGGGAAAAAAAGTCTGGGTTAGGTTTATTAGGCTTATAGGTTTCATGACAATCTGAACCATACAGAAAATGACAAATACTTACAATGGACACTGTAGCTCTGCCTCAAACTCGAGCATCCACCTATGTTTGTTGTTTTCTGCTCAAAGTTACACACTCAACTGTGAATTTCCACTGGCTTTATGGCATCACTTGTCTCGGCTTGGGTAGAATCCCATTTCAAAAGCTGGCTTTCTTTAAAAACAAAATAACTATTGTTGTTGGTGGTGGTGGTGGTGGGAGTTGTGCTGCTGCTGCTGCTGGTGGTGGTGGTGGTGGTGGTGGTGTGTGTGTGTGTGTGTGCATGTTGACTGTGTGTGCATATTACAGCATATTGTAGTCAGGGACATCTTTGTGAAGTTGGTTCTCTCCTTCCACCTTCATGGGGAGTGAAGTACGTGTATTGAGCACAGGTTCCCAAGTTTCACAGACAACATTTATCTGGGAAGCTATGTTACTGGCTCCAAATGTTGGCTTTTTGTCACACATAAGTCTGAGCTCCTACTTCAATTTTTAATAACTCTGAGTGGACAGTCGAATCCACCAAGGCTCCATTTGCCAAGCTACACTTGATAATATCAGATCTGCACCGAGGAGAATAAGGCTCTTCCACGGCCCTCAGGACACAGGTCCTGCCAGAAGAGAGCTGGTCTCCCGGGAGTGCTGACATAGGCTTACAGGCCCATAGGAGGGACAAGCTCCAGCCAGAGACAGCAAGACCACCTAACACCAGAGATAACTAGATGCTGAAACACAAGTATAAGAACCTTACCAATAGAAACCAAGGCTAATTGATAACATCAGAACACAGTACACCCACATCAAGTCCTAGATAGCCCAACACACCAGAAAAAGCAAGATTTGGATTTAAAGTAGCATCTCATGATGCTGATACAGGACTTTAAAAAGAATAAATAACTCCCTTAAAGAAATACAGGAGAACACAGGGAAACAGCTAGAAGCCTTTAAAGAGGAAGCACAAAAATCCCTTAAGGAATTACAGGAAAACACAACCAAAGAGGTGAAAGGATGGAAGAAAACCATCCAGGATCCTAAAAAGGAAATAGAATCAATAAAGATATCATAAAGGGAGACAACCCTGGAGATAGAAAACCTAGGAAAGAGATCAGGAATCATAGATGCAAGCATCACCAACAAAATACAATAGAAGAGAAAATCTCAGGTGCAGAAGATGCCAAATAAAACACTGACACATAAGTCAAAGAAAATTCAAAGTGAAAAAGATCCTAAACCAAAACATCCAGGAAATCTGGGACACAATGAGGAGACCAAACCTACAGATAATAGGTATAGAAGACAACAAAAATTCCAACAAAAGGGTCCAGTAAATATCAACAAAATTGTTAAATCTCTAAAGAAAGAGATGCCCATGAACATATAAGAAGCCTACAGAACTCCAAATAGATTGGACCAGAAAATAAATTCCTTCTATCACATAATAATCAAAATACCAAATGCAATAAACAAAGATAAAATATTAAAAGCAGTAAGGGAAAAAGGTCAAGTAACATATAAAGGCAGACCTATCAGAATTACACCAGACTTTGTGCAAGAGACTATAAAAACCAGAAGATCATGGGCAGATGTCATACAGACCCTAAGAGAACACAAATGACAGCCCAGGCTACTATACCCAGCAAAACTCTCAATTGGCATAGATGGAGAAACCAAGGTATTCAATGACAAAAACAAATTTACATAATATCTTTCCACAAATCCAGCCCTTCAAAGAATAATAAATGGAACACTCCAGTACAGGGAGGGAAACTACACCCTAGAAACAGCAAGAAAATAGACTTTTAACAAAAAAAAAAGAAGGTAGCCACATAAACATAATTCTACCTCTAACAACAAAAATAACAGGAAGGAACAGTTACTTTTTTGTAATATCTCTTAATATCAATGGACTCAATTCCCCAATAAAAAGGCATAGTCTAACAGAATGGATATATAAATAGGACACAACATTTTCCTATATACAGGAAATTCACCTCAGTGACAAATACAGGCACCACCTCAGAGTAAAGGGCTAGAAAACAATTTCTAAGCAAATGGTCCCAAGAAACAAGCAGTAGTAGCCATTCTAATATGGAAAGAAATCAACTTTCAACTTAAACATCAAAAACGATAAGGAAGGACACATCATATTCAACAAAGAAAAAAAAATCTACCAAGAAGAACTCTAAATTCTGAACATTTCCAAATGTAAGGGTACCCACATTCAAAAAAAAAAAAAAAAAAAAAAAAAACCAAACAAACAAAAAAAACCCCTTTACTAAAGCTCAAAGCACACATTACAACTCACATAATAATAATGGGAGACTTTAACACCCCATTCTCAGTAATGGACAGATCATGGAAATGGAAACTACAGTTATGAACCAAATGGATTTAACATATATCTATAGAACATTTTACCCTAAAGCAAAAGAATATACCTTGTGCTCAGCACCTCACAGTACTTTCTCAAAAATTGACAATATTGACCAAATTGAAATGATTCCCACATACCCTATCATATCACCATGGACTAAGGCTGGTCTTTAATAACAATAAAAACAATAGAATGCCCAGATACATGTGGAAGCTGAACTACACTCTACTCAATGATATCTTGGTCAAGGAAGAAATAAGAAATTAAAGACTTTTTAGAATTTAATGAAAATAAAGTCACAACATACCCAAACGTATGGGACACAATAAATGCATTTCTAAGAGGAAAATTCATAGTTCTGAGTGCCTCCAAAAAGAAACTGGAGAGAGCATACATTAGCAGCTTGAGATCACACGTGAAAGCTCTAGAACAAAAAGTAACAGAGAGGAGACAGCAGAAGTAGAGAGAAGTAGACAGCAGGAAGTAATCAAACTCAGGGCTGAAATTAACCAAGTAGCAACCAAAAGAACTATATAAACAATCAACCAAACCAGGACCTGGTGCTTTTACAAAATCAAAAAGATAGATAAACCCTTAGCCAGAATAACCAGAGGACACAAAGACAGTATCCAAGTTAACAAAATCAGAAATGAAAAAGGGAAACATAACAACAGAAACTGAGGAAATCCACATAAAACCAATGACACTGAAATTTATAGAGGAGAAAGTGAGGAAAAGCCTTCAAGATATGGGCACAGTGGAAAAATTCCTAAACAGAACAGCAATGGCTTGTGCAGTAAAAATAAAGAATTGACAAATGGGACCTCATAAAATTGCAAAGCTTCCGTAAGGCAAAATACACTGTCAACAAGACAAAAAGCCCACCAACAGATTGAGAAAGGATTGTTACCAATCCTAAATCTGATAGGGGACTAATATTAAATATATACAAAGAGCTCAAGAAGCTGGACTCCAGAAATTCAAATAACCCCATTAAAAAATGGGGTACAGAGATAAACAAAGAATTCTCAACTAAGGAATACCGAATGGCTGAGAAGCACCTGAAAAAATGTTCAACATCCTTAATCCTCAGGGAAATGCAAATCATAACAACCCTGAGATTCCACCTCACAACAGTCAGAATGGCTAGGATCAAAAATTCAGGTGACAGCAGATGCTGGTGAGGATGTAGAGAAAGAGGAACACTCCTCCATTGCTGGTTGGATTGCAAGCTAGTACAACCACTCTGGAAATCAGTCTGGAAGTTTCTCAGAAAATTGGACATAGTACTACCAGAAGAACCAGCAATACCTCTCCTGGGCATATACCCAGAAGATCTTCCAACTGGTAATAAGGACACATGCTCCACTATGTTCATAGCAGCCTAATTTATAATAGCCAGAAGCTAGAAAGAACCCAGATCTCCCTCAACAGAGGAATGGATACAGAAAATGTGGTACATATATACAATGGAGTACTACTCAGCTATTAAAAACAATGAATTTATGAAATTCTTAGGATCTGGAGGATATCATCCTTAGTGAGGTAACCCAATAACAAAAGAAGTCACTTGATATGCACACACTGATAAGGGGATATTAGCCCAGAAACCTAGAATACCCAAGATACAATTTCCAAAACACAAGAAAATCAAGAAGAAGGAAGACCAACGTGTGGATACTTCATTCCTCCCTAGAATAGGGAATAAAATACCCATGGAAGGATTTGCAGGGACAAAGTTTGGAGCTAAGATGAAAGGAGGGACCATCCAGAGACTGCCCCTCCCAGGGGTCCATCCCACAATCAGCCACCAAACACAGACACTATTGCATATGTTAGCGAAATTTTGCTGAAAAGACTGATATAGCTGTCTCCTGTGAGGCTATGCCAGTTCCTGGCAAATACAGACGTGATGCTCACAGTCATCTATAGGATGGAACAATGGAGGAGCTAGATAAATTACCCAAGGAGCTGAAGGGGTCTGCAACCCTATAGGTGGAACAACAATATGAACTAATCAGTACCCCCAGAGCTAATGTCTCTAGCAGCATATGTAGCAGAAGATGGTCTAGTTGGTTATCACTGGGAAGAGAGGCCCCTTGGTCTTGCAAACTTTATATGCTACAGTACAGGGGAATGCCAGGGCCAAGAAGGGGGAGTGGGTGGCTAGGGGAGCAGGGCGTGGGGAGGGTACAGGGGACTTTTGGGATAGCATTTGAAATGTAAATGAAGAAAATATCTAATAAAAAAATGAAATGTAACTAAGGAAAATATCAAAGAAAAAAAAGAGAGAAAAGAAAATAGTTACTTGCTGCCAGTCCTGTCTTCTCACTTAGTGACAGTGGCACTGCTAGACAGCAATGAATTTTCTTCATGAATCCTCCTTCTTACAGTCAGAATTTAATCTATAAAACTATACCAAGTGCAACTCTAATAACCAGAGATGAGACTATGTAAATATTTTGTTGAGCAACCAAGATGTAGGAGACATCATACAGAATAAGTGTTAAATATTGAAACAGCATTCAAAGACCTTGGAGTCTACTTGCAAACACAGAGCTAAAATAATTCATGTAATAAAGTAACTCAAGAAGAAAAAATATGAAATTAAGCTGAACTGAAAATAAAGCCATGAGGAATAGCAAGAAGGGGGTGTATAATGTTAATGGAATCTAATGAGGACAAAGAAATTTTTTATTTAATTGTGTGTTTTTTTTTTTAATTATTCACTTTACATCACATTCACTGACCCCCTCCTGGGCACACCCTCCCACAATACTTATCCCATCCCCCCTCCCTTCTCCTCTGAGTTTGTGGGATGGCCTGTGTATCCCCCCACCCTGGCACTTCAAGTCTCTGCGAGGCTAGGCACTTTCTCTCCCATTGAGACCAGACAAGGCAGCCCAGCTAGAAGAACCGATCCCATGTATAGGCAACAGCTTTGGAATAGCCTGCATCCCAATTGTTCAAGACCCACATGAGACCAACCTGCATATCTGTGTGTGGAGGTCTATGTCCAGGCCATGTATTTTCTTTGGTTGGTGATTCAGATTCTGAGAGCCCCAAGGGTCCAGTTGACTCTGTTGGTCTTCCTGTGGAATCCCTATCCCCTTCAGGGCCTGTAATAGTTCCTCCTATTCTTCCATAAAAGTCCCCAAGCTCCATCCACTGATTGGCTGTGGGTGTCTGTATCTGTCTGAGTCAGCTGCTGGGTGGAGCCTCTCAGAGGACAATTTGGTCCTGTTTGCCACCATAACAAAATATCATTAATAGTGTTAGGGACTGGTGCTTGCCCATGGGACGGGTCTCAAGTTGGGCTGGTTTGTGCTTAGCTATTCTCACAGCCTCTGCTCTATCCCTCATAACTGCATTTCTTGAAGACAGGGTACATTTTGGGTTGAACGTTTTGAGTGGAGTGGTGTCTCTATTGCTCCGTAAGTTTCCTGCCTGGCTACAGAAGGTGGGCTCTTCAGGTTCCATATCCCCAATTTAGTGAGTCATAGCTAATGTCACCCCCATTGATTCTTAGGTGACTTTCTTATCCCCGGTCTCTGTCGTGTCCTGGAGATGCCCTCCACCTCCTCACCCCTGTCAATTGCAGATTTCCATTCACTCTCATAGCCATTTTGCCATCGCTCATGTCCCCCTCTACACTTGATCCTGAAACCCCCTTTCCTCTCTCCAAACTCCAGCCATCCCAGTTCCCTCCCTCCAATGCCCTTTTATGATTATTTTGTTTCCTCTTGTAAGTGAGATTCAAGCATACTTGCTTGTGCCTTCCTTCTTGTTTAGCTTCATTAGGTCTGTGCAGTGTAACATGGCACCTGTATTTTATGGCTAGTATTCACTTTTAAGTGAGTACTTACCATGCTTGTCCTTTGGGTTATCTCACTCAGGATGATATTCACAAGGTCCATCCATTTGCCTGCAAAATCATGATGGCATTGGTTTTTCTTATAACTGAATAGTATTCCATTGTGTAGGTATACCACAATTGCTTTATCCATTCTTCAGTTGTAAGGCATCTAGGAGGTTTACAGTTTCTGACTATCAACAAATAAAACTGCTATGAACATAGATGAGCAAATGTCTTTGTGGGATGGTAGAGCATCTTTTGGTGGATGCTCAGGAGTCCTATAGATGAGTCTTCAGGTAGAACAATTTCCACTTTTCTGAGGAACTCCCAGATTGATTTCCTGAGTGGTTGTACAATTTTGCACTCCCATCAGCAATGAAGTAGCCCCCTTGCTCCACATTGGTAACACATGCTATCTCTTGAGTGTTTAGTCTTAGCCATTCTGATGATTATGAGATGGAACTTCAGAGATATTTTGATTTGCATTTCCTTGATGACTAAGCACTTTGAATGTTTCTTTAAGAGCCTCTAAGCGATTCGAGATTCCCATATTGAAAATTCTCTAAGTTCTGTAGCCCATTTTAAATTTTTATTGGTTATTTTATTTATTTACATTTCAAATGTTATCCCCCTTCCCAGTTTCCCCTCCACAATCTGCCTATCCCCTCTCCCCCCCCCCCTGCCTCTCTGAGGCTACTCCCCTACTTGCCCAGCCACTCTCACCTCAGGGCTGAAGCTTTCCCCTGTGCTGGGTCATCAAGCCTCCACAGCTGTAGCCCACTTTTTAATTGAGTTATTCGGGTTGTTGATGTCTAACTTCTTTAGTTCTTTGCAAATATTGGATATTATCTCTCTGTCAGATGTAGGGTAGGTGATCTTTCTCAATCTGTAGGCTGCCAAATTGTCCTTTACCTTACAGAAGATTTGCAGTTTCATGAGTTCCCATTTATTGATTGTTGGTCTTAGATCCTGAGCCATTGGAGTTCTATTCAGGAATTTGTCTCCTGTACCAATTCGTTGAAAGCTATTCCCCACTTTCTCTTTTATGAGATTTAGTGTATCTGGATTTATGTTAGGTCCTTATTCATGTGTACTTGAATTTTGTGCAGGGTAATAAGTATAGTTCTATTTTCATTCTTCTACATGTAGACGTAGACATCCAGTTAGCTCAGCACCATTTGTTAAAGATGCTTTCACTTTTCCACTCCATGGTTTTAGGCTCTTTATCAAAAATCAAGAGTATATAGTATGTGGGTCTATTTTGGGGTCTTTGATTCTATTCTATTGATCAACATGTCTGTTTCTGTACCAATACCATACAGTTATTTTTTTTTTTAACACTAATTGTTCTGTAGGACAACTTGAGGTCAGGTAGACTGATTCCTCCTGAAGTTCTTTTATTTTTTAGAATTGTTTTGGCTATCCTGGGTTTTTATTTTTTCATATGAAGCTGAGAATTACTCTTTCAAAGTGTATTATAAGTTGTTAGAATTTTCAAGGTGATTGCATTTAATTTGTTGATTGTTTTTTGTAAGATGGTCATTTTCATTATGTTAATCCTACGTATCTATGCCATGGGAGATCTTTCTACCTTTTGATATTGTCTTCAATTTCTTTCTTCAGGGACTTGAAGTTCTTGCCCTACTGATCTTTTACTTACATAGTTAGAGTTACACCAAGATACTTTATATTATTAATGGCTATTGTAAATGGTGTTATTTCCCTAATTTCTTTCTCAACCTTTCTATCGTTTGTATAAAGGTAGGCTACTTATTTCTTTAAGTTAATTTTGTATCTAGCTATTTTGCTGAAGGTATTTATCAGATGTAGGGGTTCTCTGGTAGAGTTTTGGAGGTCATTTATGTATACTAATATATCATCCCCAAATAGCTATACTTTGACATCTTCCTTTCCAATTTGTATTCCCTTTATTTCCTTTAGTTTTCTTATTGCATACATAGAACGTCAAGTACTATATTGAATAGATAGGGAAGAGAGTGTGCAGCCTTATCTTTTCCCTGATTTTAGTGGAAGTGCTTTAAGTTTCTCTCTATTTAGTTTGATACTGGCTATTGGCTTGTTGTATATTGCTTTAATTATGTTTAGGTATGTTCCCTGTATCCCTGCTTTCTATAATATCTTTAACATCATGGGGTACTGGATTTTATCAAAGTCCTTCGAGTCCAGTAAGATAGTCATGTGATTATTTTCTTCTTTTTTTTTAATTAGATATTTTCTTCATTTACATTTCAAAGTCTTTGTGTGATTTAAGTATCAGACCTCAGAATGAGTTTGGCAGAGTTCCTTCTGTTTATATTTTGTAGCATTGTGGCATTTTGTGGCATTTTGTGTTATTGGAATTAGCTTTTCTTTGAGACTCTGGTAGAATTCTTCACTAAAACCATTTAACCCTGGGCTCTACTTGGTTGGGAGACTTTTAATGCCTGCTTCTATTTCTTTAAGGTTTTGGGGACTGTTTAAATATTTTACCTGATCTTAATTTAACTTTGGTAAGTGGTATGTGTCTAGAAAATCATCCATTTAATTAAGGTTTTTCAATTTTGTGGAGTACAGGCTTTTGAAATAAGACTAGTGATTCTTTGAATTTCGTCAGTGTCAGTTAATATGTTACTGATTTTGTTTATTTGGATACCGTTTTTTCTCTCTCTTGGTTAGTTTGGCTAAGAGTTTATCTCTTGTTGATTTTTCTCAAAGAATCAGCTCATGGTTTCCTTGATTCTTTTTATTGTTTTCATTGTTTCTAACTGGTTGATTTCAGCCCTGATTTTGATTATTTCCTACTTTATACTCCTGTTTGATATGCTTGCTTTTGTTTCTTTTCTTTTACTAGAGCTTTGAGGTATGCTTTTAAATTACTGATTGAGAATTTTCTAATTTCTTTATGGAAGCACTTACTGCTATGAACTATGCTTTTAGCACTGTTTTCATTGTGTCTCTAAATTTGAGTATGTTGTGCCTTAATTTTTATTGCATTCTACAAAATTTTCGATTTCTTTCTTTATTTCTTCCCTGACCCAGAGATCACTGAGTAGAGAGTTGTTCAATTTCCGTGAGTGTGTAGGCTTTCCAGAGTTTCTGCTGTGGTTGAAGTCCAACTTTAATTCACTGTGGTCTGATTACTTAAATTTTCTTTTATCGGTTGCTGCTTGCTTTGTGACCAACTATATTGTCAATTTTGGAGAAAGATCCATAAGGTGCTGAGAAGTAAGTATATTATTTTGTATTTGGGTGAAATATTCTATAGATATGTTATGTCCATTTGATTCATAATGTCTGTTAGTTTCATTATTTGTTTAAAGTTGGATTTGTCTTGAAATATCTTGTTTTCTCAATCTATAGTGATTGAGAGTTTTGCTGGGTATAGTAGTCTAGGTTGGCACCTATGGTTTTTTAGAGGTTGCTAGAAGGTCTAGGTCTATCTCGCCTTTAGTCTCTGTTGAGAAATTGGGGGGTAATTTTGATAGGTCTGCCATTGTATTTTACCTGGCTCTTTTCCCTTGCCTCTTTTAATATTTTCTTTGTTCTGTAGATTTCATGTTGTGACTATAATGTGGTGACAGGGTTTTCTTTTCTGGTCCAGTCTAACTGGTATTCTATAAGCTTTTTGTAATTTTATAGGCATTTCTTTCTTTAGGTTGAGAAAGTTTTCTTCTATGATTTTGTTGAAAATATTTTCTGGGCTTTGGAGCTGGAACTCTGCACCTTCTACACTCCTATTACTCATGAGTTAGGTATTTTTATGGTATTCCAGATATCCTAGATGTTTTGCTTCAGGAATTTTTTAGATTTAACATTTTCTTTGGCAGAAGTATCAATTTCTTCTATTGTATCTTCTACACCTGAATGTCTCTCTTCCATCTCCTGTACTCTGTTGGTGATGCTTGCATCTGTTGTTCCTGTTCTCTTCCCTAGGTTTTTCATCTCCAGGAGTTCTCAGTTTGTGTGTGTGTGTGTGTGTGTGTGTGTGTGTGTGTGTGTGTGTGTGTCCGTGTGTTTATTTCTTCTATTTCCACTTTCAGGTATTGCACAGTTTTATTTATTTCCTTCAGCTGTTTAATTGTATTTTCCTGGTTTTTTGTTTTGTTTTGTTTTGTTTTTGAGTAGAGGTGCTTTCATTTATTACTGGTGAGAGTATAAATTTATGCAGTCACTGTAGCAGTAATTGTGAAGGTTCTAAGAAAGAGATATAAATAGGACTTATATATAGCTCAGAGTTTAAGAATGGGTATTGCTTTTTTTCTATAAATGTATCTTTTATCTTTCTTCCTTTTTAAATTTTTTATTAGATATTCTCTTTATTTACATTTAAAATGTTATCCTCTTTCCTAGTTTCCTCTCTGAAAGTCCCCTATACCCTCCCCCCACCTTGCTCCCCACTCGTGCTTCCTGGCCCTGGTATTCCCCTGTACTGGATTATATGTTCCTGTATGTTTTTAAGGGATTCATTTGTTTCCTCTTTAGAGAGCTCTGTTTGACTGTATTTTCCTGTATTTCTTTAAGTGATTTATACATTTCCTCTTCAAAGACCTCTATCATCTTTATAAAACTGGATTTAAGTTCATTTTCTTGTGTTTCGTTGTGTTAGGATATTCATGGTTTGCTGTAGTGGGGTAGTTGTGCTTTAGAGGTACCATGTTGCCCTGGTTTTTGTTGATTGTGTTCTTTACAGGGCCTTTAGCCATCTGGATGGTTTTGGTCCCTGGATGTTCTTGTTGTAGTAGGTATTAGAAGGTGGTTTAACTTCAATGGTCCTGGTGTGGCAGGCCACTGATGGTTATACTTGGGCTGTATGCTTCCAGACATTTCTGTATGGCTCAGGAGCCTCAGTTCTGATGAAGGTGGACATAGAGGTGGCAGGAGAATGGATGTCTACCTGGGCTAGCAGGCTACTCATGGCAGCTTGGCTTCTCCCACAGGGCTCAGAGTTCAGGGAAGATTGGTGGGGGAAGGGAAGGCTTCCTGTATGATTCAGGAGTCTCAGGTCTGGTGTGGGGGTATACAGCAGGAAAAGAGAGGTCACCCTGGAGTAGCAGGCTGTTCAGGGCAGCTTCCAGCAGGGTACAGAAAGAAATTTTTAATAATTAGTAATTATTAGGGTTGGAGAGATAGTTCACTGGGGTCAGAGCATATACTGTCCTTCCTGAAAAACCCACTTGACAGCTGTCTCTAATTTCAGTTCCAAAGAACCCAATCTATATCCTTCTTTTGGCCTCTGTGAACACAAGACATGCATGTGGTACATATACATACATGCAGACTAAACATTCATAACTAACATTTAAAAATATTTTTTTAAATGTCTCTATTGTTTTAACTGGGTAAACTGCTTTAGACACAGCCTTTATTAATTCAGAATGCATTTATCTTTAAGTACCTATATCTATAGAACCCTAGATGATTTCCATGTTCAAATTCATGTTGGCTTGTGCTCCTCTGCTTCAAGATAAATGATAAAAGGAGTCATGAAAACTCTCTGGGGCACAATCTGCCTAGTTTAATCATCAGTGAGCAGACACCTAATGGAGTTCCAACAGCTGAGTACAATGTTTCCTCCAGGCTTTCCCCCATCACTCATTCCTCCACTGGACATAGAAAATCATGAGGCTTTACCAAGGCTGAAAAGATTACCTGATCCTAGCATGGACTATCAGGGTCCACTTCCATACAAATAAAACACATATGTGTCACTATCTACATTAGCAGTAATAAAGTAATATTTGGAATTCTATCTGTTTTTAATCTTTGTCTTATAAATTAATGGGTACCTCAAGCCCCTAAGGTTACAACATTGAAATACATGTTATATTCTAAAATGAGCATTCAGACAAGGTTATGACACTAGAATTCAATCCAGGCTGTCACACTACATTTCTGAAAAAGTTAAACATGACAGTACAAGATTTGACAAATCTCTAGAGATTTGGTTTTCATAAATATGGAGGTAGTACGCAGCTCAGCATTAACCCAGCTCAGCATTAACATTATTTTGGCCTTCTTAGAGTAACCAATGTCTCATGGGATGTTGAGAATAGAGGACAAGATGTAAGAGGCAGCAGACAGAAGAAAAAAATCAATATTATTCTTCTACAAGTTGAATATAAACCAAAAAGTTCCAAAGAGCTAACCAGTCATGCAGGTCTGCAAATGAGCATATTTTCTGGAATGATTCTCTGTTCCGTGAAAAACTGAAATAGTTTTATGTGATCCACCATGCTCCCTGTCAAAAGCATTGGTCTCTTTTCTCAATCAAACAACATATAAGGTAAATTCCCAAGTACAATAATGTAATTCACACCTGCTCTCTAGGAAGACTTTGTCAATAATGGAAATGGTATTGCCATCTTCTATAAAAAGCATTTTTAATATCTCAAGATAGCTGAAAAAAATAATCTGTACAATTGAGAGGTAAGGTGGAGGTAGTTAATACCCTCTCTGGAAATGAAAGATTTTCAATGTCAAGGATTATTCAAGGAAGCAGAAGCTGAGTTTGTGTTTTTAGGATTTTGCCTTCCTTGATATCCCATGACAATAAGGAACTGGTGAGTATTCAATATTTCCTCCGATGGTTTCATTCCTTAACATCAGTTTATCACATCTCAAGTTGTTAGAAGATATATTATTCTGACAATATATATCTCTAACTTCTAAACAGCTTTCAATCCCATACATCCCTCTGAATGTGTGTCAGAGAGTCATGAATACCTTCCTCATGTCACAAGCAATGACCTCCTTACCTCCCCACATCTGTTCCTGCCACTCTGAGTCATCACGCAGATAAAAGAGGCCAGATTTAATGAACGACTATATGATATGAAAGAGACAGAGCAGCCTCTGACAGTGAGAAGCAGGCCTGGCTGTAGTAGCTTGGCTCTAACAAGTAGGCCAGGGTATTCTGTGATACATAAGCCATCTCAGAGAACAATAACATTAAATGAGGCTGCTCTGCAGTCATACTAAAGGAAATATAGACAATTACCTAATCACTCCTGAACACAGACAAAAGATAAGGTTCTTCAAACAAAAATATTGCCAAAAACCCTTCACCAAATCCTGGATAATGTGACAGCTGCATTCTATATCAAAGGCAACTCTAGACACAACCCATTCCTTTCTCATTCAAAAATTTTTTGTTTGTTAAGATGACCATTTTCCTTCAGTATCCGCTCAACACTTCATCTCCATATATGCTCCTGTGAGTACTTTGTACTCCTTCTAAGGACCGAAGCACTCAAACTTTGGTCTTCCTTCATGTGGTCTGTGAATTGTATCTTGGTTATTTGGAGTTTTGGAGCTAATATCCACTTATCAGTGAGTGCATACCATGTGTGTTCTTTTGCAATTGCATTATCTCACTCAGGATGATATTTTCTAGTTCTATCCATTTGTCTAAGAATTTCATGAATTCATTGTTTTTAGTAGCTGAGTAGTACTCCATTGTATAAATGTACCACATTTTCTGTATCTATTCCTCTGGTGAAGAACATGTGGGTTTTTTCCAACTCCTGGCTATTATAAATAAGGCTGCTATGAACATAGTGGAGCATGTGTCCTTATTACATGTTGGAACATCTTCTGGGTATATGCCCATGAGTGGTATCACTGGATCCTTAGGTAATACTATATCCAATTTTCTGAGAAATTGTCAAACAGATTTCCAGAGTGGTTGTACCAGCTTGCAATCCCACCAGGAATGGAGAAGGGTTCCTCTTTCTCCACATCATTGCCAGCATCCACTGCTAGATGAGTTTTTTTGATTTTAGCCATTTGGATTGGTATGAGGTGGAATCTCAGGGTTGTTTTGATTTGCATTTCCCTGATGATTAAGGATGTTGAACATTTCTTTAGGTGCTTCTCGGCCACTTGATTTTCCTCAATTGAAAATTCTTTATCTCTGTACCCCACTTTTAATAGGATTATTTGTTTCTCTGCAATCTAACTTCTTGATTTCTTTGTATATATTGGATATTAGCCCTCTATTGGATTTAGGACTGGTAAAGATCTTCTCCCAATCTGTTGGTTGCCATTTTGTACTATTGACAGTGTCCTTTGCCTTACAGAAGCTTTGCAATTTTATGAGGTCCTATTTGTTGATTCTTGATCTTACAACATAAGCCTTTGGGGTTCTGTTCAGGAATTTTTTCCCTGTGCCCAAGTGTTCAAGGCTCTTCCTCACTTTCTCCTCTATAAGTTTCAGTGTCTCTGGTTTTATGTGGATGTCCTTGATCCACTTGGACTTGAGCTTTGTACAAAGAAATAAGAATGGGTTGATTTGCATTTTTCTACATGCTGACTACCAATCAAACCAGCACCATTTGTTAAAAATGCTGTCTTTTTTCCACTGAATGGTTTTAGCTTCTTTGTCAAAGATCAAGTGGCCATAGGTGTGTGGGTTCATTTCTGGGTCTTCAATTCTATTCCATTGATCTTCCTGCCTGTCTCTCTACCAATACCATGCAGATTTTATCACTATTGCTCTGTAATACAGCTTGAAGTCAGGGATGGTGATTCCCCCAGAAGTTCTTTTATTGTTGAGAATAGTTTTTGATATTCTGAGGTTTTTTTTTGTTATTCCAAATGAATTTGCAATTTTCTCTTTCTAACTCTAGGAAGAATCGATTTGGAATTTTTATGGGGATTGCATTGAATATGTACATTGCTTTCAGCTAGATGGGCATTTTTACTATATCAGTCCTGCCAATCCATGAGCATGGGAGATCTTTCACTCTTCTGAGATCTTCAATTTCTTTCTTCAGAGACTTGAAGTTCTTGTCATACAGATCTTTTGCTACCTGCGTATTCATCCCAAATACAGTTACCAAACCCTGACACTATTGTCGATGCCAGGTAGTGCATGCTGAAAGGAGACTGATATGGCTGTCTCCTGAGAGGACTTACCAAAGCCTTACAAATACAGAGGCAGATGTTTGCAGCCAAACATTGCACTGAGCATGGAGTCTCTAATAGAGGAGTTAGAGAAAGGACTGAAGAAGTTGAACGGGTTTTCAACCCCATAGGAAGAACAACTGTATCAACCAACCAGATCCCCCAGAGCTCTCAGGGACTAACCAATCAACAAAGGAGATAAAGTGTAGAGCAGAGACTGAAGGAAAGGCCATCCAGAGTCTGCCCCACCTGGAGATTCATCACATATACAGTTACCAAACCCAGACACTATTGTGGATGCCAAGAAGTGCATGCTGACAGAAGCCTGATATAACTGTCACCTGAGAAGCCCTGTCAGAGCCTTACAAATACAGAGGCAGATGCTTGCAGTGTAGGGTCCCCAATAGAGGAGTTAGAGAAAGGACTGGAGAAGTTGAAGGGGTTTGAAAGCCGTAGGAAGAACAACAATATCAACGAACCAGATCCCACAGACCTTCCAGGGAATAAGCCATCAACCAAGACTAGATAGATGCCCCAATGTAGGGGAATCATGGGCAGGGAGGTGGGAGTGGGTGGGTGAGTGGAGGAACACTGTCATAGAAGCAGGGGGAGAGAAGATGTGATAGGGTGTTTCTGGGAGGGAGGGAGGGAGGGAGGGAGGGAGG
>NC_034591.1:125273921-125308969 GCF_900095145.1 Mus pahari | reverse complement strand
AAAAAAAAAAAACAAGATTACCACTTTCACTATGCATTTCCTACTGATCCATGAGTATGGGGACGTCTTTCCATTTTCTGAGATCTTCAATTTCTTTCTTTAGAGACTTAAAGTTCTGGTCATATAGCTCTTTCACTTACACTTATTTTATATTAGTTATGGCTGTTGTGAAGATTGTTTTTTTTCCTAATTTTTACTCAGCCCATTTATCATTTGTATAAAGGAAGGATACTGATTTTTTTTTTTTTGAGTTAATGTTATATCCAGCTACATTGTTCAAGGTATTTATCAGCAATGGGAGTTCTCTGACAGAATTTTGGGTTTTGCTTATTTATACTATCATATCATCAAATAGGAATGATTTCTTCCATTCCAATTTATATTCCCTTGATCTCTTTTTTGTTGTCTGGATAGAACTTCAGGTACTATATTGAATTGATAGAGAGTGAGCAATCTTCATGACTTGTTCCTAATTTTGATGGGATTGTTTTAGGTTTCTTTACATTTAATTTGATATTGACTATCAGCTTACTGTCTGTTGCTTTTATTATGTTTATGTATGTGCCTTGAATCCCTGGTTTCTCTAATACCTTTAACATGAAGGAGTGTTGGATTTTAACAAAGGCTTTTTCAGCATCTAATGAGATAATCATGTGATTTTTTTCTATCAGTTTGTTTATATTGTGGATTAAATTGACAGATTTTCATATATTAAACCATCTCTGAATCACTGGGTTGAACCCTACTTTGTCAGGGTGAATGATTTTTTTGGTACATTCTTATATTCTGTTCGCAAGAATTTTATTGAGTATTTTTATATATACGTTCATAAGCAAAATTGATCTGAAGTTCTCTTTTTTTGTTGGGTCTCTGTGTAGATTAGGTATGAGGGTAACAGTGGCCTCGTAGAATGAGTTAGGGAGTGTTCCTTCTGTTTCTATTTTGTGAAATAGTTTGAGGAGTATTGGTATTTTCTCTCCTTTGAAAGTCTGGTAGACCCAATGGAGGAGCCAGAGAAAGTACCCAAGGAGCTGAAGTGTCTGCAACCCTATAGATGAAACAACAATATGAACTAACCAGTACCCTCAAGAGCTTGTGTCTCTAGTTGCATATGTAGCAGAGGTTGACCTAGTCTTGGGAGGAGAGGCCCTTGGTCTTGCAATGATTATATGCCCCAGTACGGGGGAATGCCAGGGCCAGGAAGCAGGAGTTGGTGGGTTGGGGAGCAGGATGGGGAAGGGTAAAGGGGACTTTCGGGATAGGATTTGAAATGTAAATGAAGACAATATCGAATAAAAATTTGTTTAAAAATCATAAAATGGTATTAAAGGCACCCTTACCCATCTCTGGGTCTCATATGTCTAAGGCTTGCTTGAACTCCCAGTTCCCTTGACTCAAGGTCCTGAGTGCTGGGATTTAGGTGTGTGAAAAAAGAAAGTCTGGTAGAATTCTGTAGTAAAACCATCTGGTCCTGGGATTTTTGTTTTTTTGTTGGAAGATTTTGAATGACTGATTCTATTTCCTTGGGTGTTATGGAACTGTTTAGATGTTTTGCCTGATCTTGATTTAACTTTGGTATATGGTATCTGTCTACAAAATCATCCATTTCATTCAGATTTTAGTTTTGTTAAGTATAGGCTTTTGAAGTAATACCTAATGATTTTTTTTTTAATTTGCTCAGATTCTGCTGTTACCTTTCCTTTTTATTTCTGATTTTTGTTAATTTGGATACTACCTGAAGACTCAGCTACACCATTCCTGGGCATATACCCAAATGATACTTCACCATACCATAAGGATACATGCTCCACTATATTCATAGAAGCTTTATTCAAAATAGCCAGAAACTGGAAGCAACCCAGATGACCATCAACCAAAGAATAGATCCAGAAATGTGGCTTAGTTACACAATGGAATCCTAATCAGCTATTAAAAACAAGGATATAATGAATATTGCAGGCAAAAGGATTGAACTAGAAAATATCATCCAAGGTGAGGTAATGCATGGTAAGTGTTCACTGATAAGTGGATATTAGCCAAAAGGTACAGAATATCCATGATACAACCCACAGACCCAAAGAAGATAAACAAGAACGAAGGCCCAAGTGAGGATGCTTTAATCCCACTTAGAAAGGGGAGCAAAATAGTCGAGAGAGAGAGAGAGAGAGAGAGAGAGAGAGAGAGAGAGAGAGAGAGAGAGAGAGAGAGAGAGAGAGAGAGAGAGAGAGACACACCAGGGTGGGAGAGAGGAGGGGGACAGAAATAACGGGACAGAGTGTGTTCCAGGAGTCAATGGGAGTGACCTTAGAAGAAACGCCCAACAGTAGGAATATGGAACCTGACAAGACCACCTCTAGTAGCCAGACAGGACCCCCTGGTGGAAGGATGGGGACACCAATCCACCTACAAGACTTTCAAACCCAAATTGTTACTGTCTACAAGAAATGCAGGAACAAAGATGGAGCAGAACTGAAGGAATGGCTGATCAGTGACTGACCCAACTTAAGACCCATCCCATAGGCAGGTACTAACCCCTAACAACATTAATGATGCTGTGTTGTGCTTGCAGACAGGAACCTAGCCTCTGAGAGGCTTTACATAGCAGTTGACTGAGATAGATACATATACCCACAGAATCATTGAACAGAGGTCTGGGGCCCATATGCAAGAGTTAGGGGAAGAATTTAAGGTCCTGAATGTGATGGCAACCCCACAGAAAGACCAACAGTGTCAACATCAGGATAGATGGTCTACAAGTTTGTATTGCATCTCCTGTCCTCAACTTCCATATCACCAGAGTGTTAATATTATAGATACAAGCTACCACATTTGGCTTTATATGAGTAGTAGGATCCAAACTCAGATCCTCACACTTATATAGCAAGTACTTTACTCTCTGAAGTAGTATTTAAAACTACTCACTCTTATTTAAACTGATAACGAAAGCCACCACAGTGGCTATTGAAAGGCCTTGTGGACCTCTTTAACCTTCTTCTCTGTAACATAAAGATAATAGTAGCAACAATAACAAGGGTTATTGCAGTACCAATACTGCATGACAAAATGGACTTTATAATGTATAATCTTTGAATGCTAGCATTTTAACTGATAGAGTGCTTGTCCGGTTTATACAAAGTCCTGAGTTTGATCTGCAGGTCTTCATAAACTGGGCATAGAAGTACACTCCTGTAATCCTAGCAGTTGGAAGAAAGAGTAAGGAAGACCAGAAATTCTACTTAGGTGAGTTGGAGGCTAGATGCTCAAATGTGTGATGAGATGCACAAAAGAGAAGTCAAATTATATGTTTCATACATTACAGTTCTAAGGTTGTCTTCTGGGGGAAAAACATAAAACTGCTAAAACTCTAAAAGTTAATATTTAACTTGATTGGATCATCTCTAAACAGCTTCTGATTTGAGACACAGGGGAGTTTGTTACCTTGTAGCATCCCATGATTACAAGAAAGTCACTGAATATCCTGTGTCATTTCAACAGAAATGCCATTTACTTCAGGAGTGGGAAATTGCTACTTCTCGACAAGTAGGGTTTTTTTTCTCTAGCACAGGCAGGAAAACAATTTTCATTTTGGGTGAAAAAAAATACATTGTCATTCTCTTTCCCTCACAGATGCGAGAACACACATCAGCACACTCACAGAGCAGTCAATGAGTACAGCCTGACTGCTGATGGCCTCCTGAATCTGTGCCTATTGAAGTGTACTTGCAGGGTAGTGTATCACTTCTAGATATGTTAGAAATAACTCTGCAAGTTGATTGCACCCTTGCCTGCCTGAATAATGCTACGGAATTTTCTAAACCATTGTATTCAACAATCAGAGTTCCATGTAGAAAACTTCCAATGAGACACGATTTCATATGCCACTGATTGCATTTATTAGGATGCTCAAACACCTTGACATGGACTGGTTAGGAAGTAGTGGTTGATAATAGGACTCATCTTGGAAGGAATGATAAATGCCCCTCAAACCCGTGGGTTTCTTAGCAATCAAAGAGTGTCATAGACTTCATGGTGATTCAAACAAACCCTGAGGAACAAAAACAAGGAAACTGAGAACAGAGATAGGAAAGACTATGCTTGTCCAAATATTAATATGCTAAAAATACTAGATTCCCGTCATGGCCTCCTAGCCCATACTTTATAAAATAGATATTCAATATATCTTATTTTAATCAAGATCTAATTGAATTACAAAGGCACAGTCCATAGGTAGAATATTCTATTTATAGGAGTATGGTGTAACCAAAACCATAAACAAACACATGAATATTATAAATACAAAATGATCCAGAAGTAAAAGGAAATAAGAAATACTTAGTCTAAAACACTACTGTATGAAGATAGCAAACTGAAAACAGTTGTTAATATAAGGGTAATTATTTGTCTGATATAATTATTCATAACCATCTATATTCTCACTATGCCCAAGAGGCAACTTCAATTACAGCAAAAGTTTTGCACTGGATTCATTTCATAAAACCAGGGACCCCCAAGTCTATATCTTAGTAAATATATATATGTATATATATATATATATATATATATATATACATATATATATGCATATGTACATATATACATATATAATATATGTACTAATTTCTCCATATATATGTATATATACACATATATGCATATATAAATATCTTCTTTTTCTGAAGTCCAATTTTAAGAATTCTCACAAAACTACAAGTCACAAATATAGTTTAACTTGTTCTCATTCTGCTAATATTGCTAACCACCAGGAAGAAGCAAAGAAAACTGAGGCAGAACCCACCCTCATTCTGAGTTCTGAAGAATCCCCATGAAATCCGAATCTTCCAATTAATAAAGTTTCCATATCAAGGAGCAGAGCAACATTCAGAGGTCATTACTGATCCTTGTTCCCTGCTTCCTGATATTTAATTCCCTTCATATATCCTTTGGCTCAAACAAATTTACACCAAACATTTATATCTTGCCTTCAACTATCAGAAACTCTCCTTCATAAATGGATTTCTCCTTTGGTAATTCTACTTAAACAGAGAACTTTAAAACGCAACACAAATAATCAGCACCTGCAGAATAGAGGTATTGGTTCAAATCATCTCGCCAGAGAAGTTTAAAAAGAAAAAGACAACACTCCGGTATTATACTAGGCAATACTGAGAACAATAAAGGCCAAGTTACATCAAGTTTTGTAACATAACTGACCTCTAGCTGCAGGTATCTGGAACCTGGTGTGGATGCAAAAAGATATCTGAAACTGAACAGAAAGTCCTTCTTTCCCAAGTAGAATGCAGATGGCAGAATCCCATAAGGGAAGAAATCAATGTTCAAGTGAATGTCTGCTCTACCTCTTTATGTCCCCTACAAGAACTGAGGAACACACATGCCAGCAAGATTCTGCTGAAGGGACCCTGATATAGCATCATCTCTACAATGACAAGGGAGATTGGTGGTCCCATCCAGCTGTATAATAATTTCTAATCATCTTCTCTGTGGTTTTAAGAGTGTCTAGAAGCATCACTGGTCAATTAGATTAACTCTAAGCCTTGGAAAAATATTCTCCCACCATGATATGGTGGAGATATAGTGATGCTCATCCAGCACCTCCAGAATCAACGAGATGAAAGATGGAGGTGAAAGCTGAAGAGAGAGGGACCAATGCTCAAAGCTCAACTCCACAGTTCACAACATTTTCTTTATCCTAGGCCTCACAATAAAACCCAAGGCCTCAGATGACAGCCTATCCTATGACAGCAGGCAAATAGCAATTGGATGGGAACAAATAATCATTGTCTGAAGCTCCTGAGTTTGTGGTTACTCATTACCCAGTGAAACCAAGCTGGCTCACTGGCTCTAAGAATCACTGCTAATGTCTTTAAGAAAATGAGAGTGTAGAAAAAGACTCCAAGGCCAAACCTGAACCCTAGTGACCCAAACTCTCTCCAAGGAAGGAACATGTCTCCTCAAGAGATATGGCCTATCCCCACACAGTGTTTATTATGACTGCTTTAAAATAGTCCCTTTCAAGCTGGGCGTGGTGGCGCAGGCCTTTACCTATGACAGCAGGCAAATAGCAATTGGATGGGAACAAATAATCATTGTCTGAAGCTCCTGAGTTTGTGGTTACTCATTACCCAGTGAAACCAAGCTGGCTCACTGGCTCTAAGAATCACTGCTAATGTCTTTAAGAAAATGAGAGTGTAGAAAAAGACTCCAAGGCCAAACCTGAACCCTAGTGACCCAAACTCTCTCCAAGGAAGGAACATGTCTCCTCAAGAGATATGGCCTATCCCCACACAGTGTTTATTATGACTGCTTTAAAATAGTCCCTTTCAAGCTGGGCGTGGTGGCGCAGGCCTTTAATCCCAGCACTTGGGAGGCAAAGGCAGGCAAATTTCTGATTTCGAGGCCAGCCTGGTCTACAGAGTGAGTTCCAGGACAGTCAGAGCTATACAAAGAAGCCCTGAACCCTGTCTCGAAAAAAATAAAGTAAAAGAGCCCCATTCAGTGAAGAGGCCACCAAAGCTTTGGCATTCCTGACTACTAAACTTGCTGACTCTTACCCAAAACAGAAAAGACTTCCAGTAAAATAGTTACCAAACATGCAGGTTTTACTCTGAGTTCTTGAATCCACTGAAAATTCAGAGGCATTGCCTCCAGGCTTCAGTCCTGTTTCCCTGCTTCCATTTTAATAAGACTGCATTCATCATTTCCTATATTGCTCTTCCTGGTAAGGTTTCATTTGCAGAATGAGTCCCGCGACTAAAAGAAGTATTTGAAAACCACTATTATAAGAGAAAGGGCACTCGACTGAAAATCAGCAGGTCTCTGCCAGCTAGAGTCATTTAGCCTTTCTGACCTTCAACTTCTCACTTGATCATCTCTAGGAACAACAGGTTCTGTTTGTGTAGGATTTTCATGTTATAAACGATAGTTTTCAAAACGCACAATAGTGGGCAATTTGCTTCACATGCTGTGTTAGCTTTCCATCATCATAACAAATAGCTGAGTTACATCAACTTGGGAGGAAAAGGTTTATTTTAATCCACGACTTTAGTACTGCATCCTTCCAAAAATCCTTAACTGGCTGGAAATGACCTCTTGTGCTAGCAAGATGGCTTGATTGGTAAAGTCACTTTCCAGGCCTGGTGATTTGAATTGAATCTCCGGGGACTACATGGTGGATGGAGAGGACAACTCATTCAAGTTGTCTCCTCACTTCCACAAACACACCACTGCCCCGGAACCACTATGCACACACACACACAAAACTGAATAAACAAGTAAGTGTTTTTGAGGGGACTCCTCCTCTGCCTCTACTCCCTGGCATATGCCTCTCACATCTACCTACCATCCTTACCTCTCCCTGTCAACGCTATGCTCAAAGCTTCTGGTAAATCCTCCCCCACTCCATTCTTCTCTACATTCACTATATGCACCTCTGGTTCATTGTTTGCTGTGTTTCCACAGCCTGATACACTCTACCCTACCACATCCTATTCATTCATCTCTAGCTCCTGGTTCAAGGATGATTTCCTCCAGGATGCCTGCTGTCAAGCCTACTTCCCTCCCAGCCACTTCCCTGGCCGATCCTCCTCTCTTGGCCTGAATTATGAACTGCTCCTCCCTTGTTCTCCTTAGACACCTTGCAATGACCTTATCCATATTCTCTATATTCAACTGTCTATCAGTCATTAAGAGTCTAAACTCCTACAACCACAATTATGTAGCACATAGGCAGAATAAGTATTTATTTATAATAATGACTACCTTCCTTGGTTCTGATAACGTACTCCTGAAATACCCAAATATTGACAGTTCCTACAGTATCCAAAGTCATCCTAAACTGATACCCACATATGAACAATCAACAGTTAATCATTGGCATATTCACCCATATTCACCCTACCTATCAATTTTTCTTTGCAAAGATTAAAGGAGGATATCTGTACAGTCACATAAAGTAATCATTCCCTGTCTCCTATCTGAGAATGGTTTCACTTAGCCTTCTATGACCTCCCCCTTAAATATGATCTAAAATTCTGTAACACATCTGCCATGTGACTTACAAGTTTACCTTCTGTGCATGTGTGAAACCATTTATATGTATATTTGGCAAAGACACACACTAGAAGGACCACAAAAGATCAATTCCTCATACCACAAAGTAGACAAAATCCAACCATCTATGCATAAGAGAATATATAATAAATGATAATATAGTCACTCAAATGAGCACAAATCTTTCTTTGCATTCTTGTATAATCTGATATGAACAGCCTCTACCATGTGCTTCCAATCCAGTAGTCTGCACCATTTCACCATGCCATCACTAACTATATGGACTGAGACTTCTGAAACCATCTTTCAAATTAAGTTTTTCCTATTCTTAGTTTCTGTTATACATTTCAGTCACAGGGATATGATCTGGACCAGCAAGTTTTTCTTCATTGACAGGGTCCTAAGAGGAATGACAGAGGATAAGAATGTAGAAAAGATAGAAAGCTGAGGCTAGGAGATATTACATACTATGTTTTATGTCAAACAAGCTTATTAATAAATCCAGCATCTTAGATACAGCTTTCCTAAAAGGAAAAAAAAAAAGAACCTATAATACACTAGATGAAGTCAGCAAGAAGCTATTTAAGTGAAGTTTCACAAAAAGAACTCAGGATATCTCAGGTAGGTCACAGATAGAACACACAACAGCCTTGGGAGAGTTAACTCCAATCTCTTCAATGGGAAAAGTCAAGTTCCCAATAATTGAAGTTTTAACCTCTTTAAGTTCCAGACCTCAGCCCTAGACTGGACCAGGCCATCTCAGTTGGTGAGCAAGGACACAGGACAAGGTTCCTTTTGACCTTTCACCAGGGCTTTCAGAGAAAGCCTTGGATTGACTCATGTTGCCACAGGAATGGAACGTAATGAAAACACAAAGAAACTATTAGCAAACAAAAGCAAGAAATAAAAAAGTGCTATTTATACTATATGGATATCTATGGGCCAGTGCAATAGCACATGGAATTGATTAATAGCATCAGAACTCAAAGAAGAAAGAAGCTAAGGACTGGAAGGAGGGCTGAAGGGGTTCTTGGATAATGGTAGTATTCTGTTTCTTTATATAGATTTTGTGTACTTTTATTTTGAAATGTATTGATAAATGATAATTAAATATGTACACTTTTCTAAAGGTATATAAGAGCAAATGATCCATAACTACACAGAGGAATATCACATGCTGTTCTCTTTACTTTTGTCCATTTGACTCAATCTACAGTCATCTAGAAAAAGAGAGCCTCATTTGAAGAATTGCCTTCATCAAATCGGCCTGGGGCATGTCTGTGGGTCACTTTCTTTTTTTTGCTTGTTTGTTTTGTTTTTGTTTGAGACAGGGTTTCTCTATGTAGCTCTGGCTGTCCTGGAACTCATTCTGTAGACCAGGCTGGCCTCGAACTGAGAAATTCACCTGCCTCTGCCTCCCAAGTGCTGGGATTAAAGGCATGCACCACCATGCCCAGCTATGGGTCACTTTCTTAACTGCTACTTGATGCTGGATGACCTAGAATGCTGTGACCAGTGCCATTCCTAGGAAAGTGGATATATATATATATATATATATATATATATATATATATATATATATCTGAGTAAGCCAATAGCCAACATTCCTCTGTGGTCCCTGCTTGAGGTCTAGCCCTCAGCGATGGCCTATAATGTTGAAGTATAAGCCCAATAAATCCTTTCCTGCACAATTTGCTTATGGTCAGTGCTTCAACACTGCTACAATAAGGCAAACTTGAATACAAGCTTTCTTTTATATTAATAGTCTAAATTTATATTTATAGGGATGTGTGTACATATGTATGTATGTGTATATGTATACATTTGTAGAGAGGGGAAATGTTCTATCTAAGATGATCTATCATTCTGTCACCCTCCAGTACTATGTAAACTCCTTAAAATACACATTTTTTTCTGGAAACTGGGTGGAAGCCAACAGTACACAAGTCATTGATTCAGCTTGTGATAACTATCACTCACTATCATTAATTCTATAAATTCTGAACATTATGGAAGGATGAGATTGATAGGCTCTATCAATACACAGAGCATCAAAATTTCTCTTGCACCAATATGAAAAGACTGGAAACAAGACAACATTCATAGAAAAAATAAGTCAATAAATCATGATGCCTGTGCCAGCCACGCTCAGCAATCCAGTCTACCCAGAGTGCTATTTACAAACTTACAAGAAAGCTTGTGGAATTTCAGAAATCATACAACCTTGTAAATAATGCATCTTGTTCTGTGAAAAATCATACAGTGAATAATACATCTGACTCAGGGGATCTGAAAACCAGAACAAAGAATGAGACAGTGGAGAACGTCAGGTGACCTGAACTGCGTACTCAAAGCTATGCAATATCACTAACATTAATGCTGGCTAAGTATGCATGGTATCCTTTTTAAAGAAGAAGAAATTAAAACAAGGGATAGGAGAAAAGCTTTTATCTTATTAGAATTACAGAGACAATCAGAATCTTTCAGAATGGGGCACAAGAGGGTGTGAGAGAAAAGATGGTTGGGAGATATTTAATCCCTGAGACATGTGGATATTAAGGTAGCTATGAACATTCATTTGTTAATCTTCACAGAGCCCAGAAGAGACAAGGAATGCAATCTACAGCCAGCATATGGTATAAGTGTAAAAAAAAAGAAAAGAAAAGAAAAAGAAAAAGAAAAAGAAAAAGAAAAAGAAAAAGAAAAAGAAAAAGAAAAAGAAAAAGTGTCCTCCAAATACTTTGAATGACTTCTCAAAGTGTTCCCAGATCCCCAAATCCCAGGGCCCAGCTCAAACAACAATCTGGTGTTCCATCTATTATTGGCAGCATACTAGATTTCACTGACAAGGAATCAAGCCAGAAAAAGTAAGAACAGTATTGCCATGCCTTCAGAATCAGATATATTTCTTGCCTACATTTGGAGATCCTGGCTGACTAAATAGGATGGGTCATAAGTTGAGAACTTCACAGACTCCTGACGGTCTGTGATTCTGTTTACAGAATTATCTTCTGGCCTTTGCAGTGGCATGTATCTCGGGTCAAGCCAATGAAGTCATACCCTTCATTATTCTGTGTAAACTGACTAACAAGCATCTGGGGTCCTTCTGAGAGAAGATCGACTCACAGTGCTTTCTTCCTTTACCAGCAAAATGACATTGTAATTGTTTTCCTGTAAAGATCACTAAACTGAGGCCATTTGAATCTGGTACTATTTGAAGTAAAGGGGTGGTGCTTTTACTAGAATCCAGACAAAATGACAGAGAGACAGGAAATGTAAAGAAATGGCAACTATTTGAGAACTTTGATCCAGCCATGATCTAGGAAGTAATGAAACTTCAACTTTCCAGTTTACCTTTTCTGGTTTTGTCTTACTTTTTCCTATCAAACCAGTTGCAATGGATAAGTCTAATGAACTAGAAGCTGGGAAGTTTATATTACAGATGTACCTAGGTTTATTTTTTCCTGGATACTTACTTATCAGCCATAGACTTAGGGGGGGAGATCTAGATTATCAAATGGTTAATTACACTAGGCTATTAAAAAAAATCTCAAGGAAATTTTTGAAGGAAAGAATTTAACTACATTGCAACTTTATCATACCCCAGAAGAAAGGACATCAATTTGTTTTCAATTCACTATCCCATATTTACATAACAAGTATCATAGTTTGAATGAGAAATGTTCCCTATAGGTTCACATATTGAACACTTGATCTCCAGTCTGTGACAATTTTTGAGATTATGAAACATTTAGGAGGGGGAGCCTTCCTAGAGGAAGGGTGTCACTGTGAGTGAGATTTGAGAGTTTACATTCTCTCTCTCTCTCCTCTCTCTCTCTCTCTCTCTCTCTCTCTCTCTCTCTCTCTCTCTCTCTCTCTCTCTCTCCATATATNACACACACACACACACACACACACACACACACACACACGTTTCATGTCCAGTTTCATGTCATGTCAACTTGACATAAGCTAGAGTCATTGGAGAAGAGGGAGCTTCCATTCAGAAAATGCCTGAAAAGATTCAGCTATAGGAATGTCTGTAGAGCATTTTCTTAATGATTAATATGAGATGGTTCAGCTGATTGTAGGTGGGGCCACTGCGTGGCAGGCTGTCCTGGATTCTATAAGAGAGCAGGCTGAGCCAGCTGTGGGGATAAGCCAGTAGAGCAGCATCGGCTCCATGGCCTCTGTATCAGCTCCTGCTTCTACATTCCTGTTCTGTTTGAGCTCCTGTTCTGAAGGCTTTTGATGGTAGACCAAGGTGTGGAAGTCCAAGCCAACTAAGCCTTTTCCTCCCCAACTTGCTTTTGGTCATGGTGTTTTATCACAGCAATAGGAACCCAAATGAAGACAAACTGGTACCAGTATAATTGGGTACTGCTGTAACAGACTTGATCATGTATTGGGAAAGGACTTTGGAACTTTAGGCTAGAAAAGCCATTGAATTTTGAGAGCTCACTGGAATGTTCTGTGACAGCCTGAGAGAAAATAATGTTGAGAGCAATGCAGAAGGTGGAGTCCTGTTTTGTGAAGTTTTAGAGGAAGTTTTGAGAGTCCCTTAAGGTGTCTATCAGGGCCATTTCTTATTTTGAATTAAGAATCTGTGGCTCTTGTCAGCTGGGTCTTAAGAATCAACTGTGATTAATAAGAACCAATAAACTGAAACGTTTACTTTGTGGGGAATATATTAAATGCTGGTCAGCTGGAGCAGAGATTGCTGGTGATTAAGAGACCAGCATCATTAAGGTGAAATCTACAGAGAAGTATTTCCTCAGAGTCCACATGGAGATACTAGTGTTGCAGAGGAGACATAGCATGTACCTTGCTCCGGCAGCTGAAATTGATAGTTTAAGCTTCATCCAGATGGTATTGGTTTTGAAAGCATGAAAGGGTCATAGGGAGCAGCTGAGCCTTGACACTGTGAGAGGCCAGGATTGTCTATTGTAGAAGGTACAGCGTCAGTAGCAAACGGGTCAGGCAAAGATATTGAGGCTTGGACCCATAAAGAAAGCCCAGGAGAGGCTAGTGATGAAAGTGAAGTCAGTCTGCTTACAGCAAAAGACTCCAGACTTTCAAGAATGACTTCCAAGGACAGCAGTGGTAGTGGAGAGGAGCTGGCCTAATTCTAGAGGACCAACTGAATGTGCTTCAGAGAAAGGGGCTGGAGAAGTACCCCAAACCTTTTGAAGGAGCCCAGGAGCTTGGGAGTGGATCCCAGATAATTGTCCTTTGAGTTATTTCACTAATAGAAGTTTGGTTTTGATTTATTCAGATTGTGAATAATCCTCTTGAAGTAAGAAAGTGTTTTAATTTATTTTTGATTTGACAGGAGTCCATGGTTGAGAGACTGTGAATTTTAAAGACTGGATTTTTAAAAGACTGGCTATTTTAAAGAGACTGAATTTTTAGATGTTTGAATTTTTAAAGAGTGTGGAACTTTTAAATTTTGGAACGTTTTATATTGTGATGTTCCTATTAATGTGAGATCTTAGGGATGAATAAGAATGGAAATTTTGTGGCTTAATAGTGATTTGTTTGTGTTTCAAGTGAACAGGGAGTCAGTTTTGCTGGCTAGTTTTATGCACAAACTAGAGTCCCATGAGAGGAAAAAGCTCAGTTGAGAAAATATCTCAGTCATATCTGGCTGTAGGCAAGGCTGTAGGACATGATCTTAATTAGTGACTGATTTGAAGAGGGTCTGGCCTATTGTGGGCATGGAAACCCCTGAGCAGGTAGTCATGGATCCTATAAAATGTAGGCTGGAGATGCCATGGGGAAACAAACCAGGAAGCAGCACTTCTCCATGGCCTCTATACTAGCTCCTGTGTCCAGGTTCCTGGCCTGACTTTTTTTTTTTTTTTTTTTTTGAGGCCATCTCATTACTTCCTTTAGTGGTAGGCATGGGAAAGTATAAATCAAACAAACCCTTTTCTCCTACCTTGTTTTTGGACATTGTGGTTCATCACAGCAATGGCAAACCTAACTAAGACAACTCATTGCTTTCATAAGTCGTTTGGATGCTGTTTAAAGATTTATTTTTATTTTATCTGCATGTACCATTGGGCTACACGTATGTCTGTGTACAATATGTCCCTGGTACATGCAAAGGCCATAAGAGGTTATTAAATTGCCCTGGGACTGGTATCATGAATGATTGTGAACCATCATGTCAGTGCTGGGGCTTGAACTCAGGTCTTTTGAAAGAACAGCAAGTGATCATAACTGCTGAGCCATCTCTCGAACTCCTGGCCATGATGTTTATCACAGAAACAAAAAGTAACTAAAACACAAAGATATCAAATCCAGTAGACAAGTAGTGTCATCAAACCCAAAGATTTTTTTCAAAAGAAGATGCATGATATCAACCAATCTTTACAAAGTTCTGATAATTTCCTCATAGTAATTCAAACAATCATTGTCAGTGTCACATATGTTTGGTATATTACCATCCTGACTTCATCAGTAATAAAACTGAGGAGCACATTACGAAATGCAAATCAAAATAATGATTAAATGTTGTTAGTAAATAAATTAAAATAACAAATATTGGCAAGAATGTAGAGAAAATGGAGCCCTGAAACATGATTGTCAAAAATGTGAAAGAGTACAGCCATTATAAGGAGAGTCCTCCTCAAAAGAGTGAAGATAGAACTACAATAGTACCCAGTCACTGACATCTTATCATATAACTAAAATCAATTAAATCAATGATCAGTGAGACATTTGCACATCCATGTTAACTATGGCACTATTTACAATAGCTAAAATATGGGACCAGCCTAGATATTGATCAATAGATGAATGGATGAATAGAATGTACCACATATATACAATGGAATATTATCCAGCCATAAGGAAAATATGCTTCCATCACATGCTGCAAAATGGATGAGCTGAAGGACATTATAGAAAGAGAAATAGAGTCAGAAATGAAAGTATGACGAATTACCTCTTAGATCTGATATTAAAGCAAAAGTTTGTCTGGAAGTAATCTAGAGAGTTGGGAAGATTACAAAGATGGGGTAGAAATGGAGTGATTAAGTCAGAATGGCTAAGATCAAAAACTTAGGTGACAGCAGATGTCAGTAAAGATGTAGAGAAAGAGGAACACTCCTCCATTGCTGGTGGGATTGCAAGTTGGTACAACCACTCTGGAAATCAGTCTGGTGGTTCCTCAGAAAATTGGACATAGTACTACTTGAGGACCCAGCTATTCCACTCCAGGGCGTATACCCAGAAAAGGTTCCAACATATAACAAGGGCACATGCTCCACTATGTTCATAGCAGCCTTATCTATAGTAACCAGAAGCTGAAAATAACCCAGATGTCCCTCAACAGAGGAATGGATATGGAAAGTGTGGCACATGTGCACAATGGAGTACTACTCAGCCATTAAAAACAATGACTTCATGAGGATCAGGAAATTTAACAGAGGTGTTTATCAGTGGAGGATGGGGAACTGGGGTTATCCACCAGAAAGTCACAGATGCCAGGAAAGCAAGAGGCTCCCAGAACAAAACAGGGATGAAATTAGCTGAAATACTCCACAAAGGGGAGAGAGAACTTTAGAGACCATATTCATAGGTTAGGCATAGCTCCTGATTGAGGGATCGTGCCACCCACCCATCTCAAAATGTTTTAACCCAGAATTGCTCCTGTCTAAAGGAAATGCAGGGATAAAGAATGGAGCAGAGACTGAAGGAAAGGCCATCCAGAGACTGCCCCACCTGGGGATCCATCCCATGTACAGACACTATTGCTGATGGCAAGAAGTGCTTGGTGACAGGAGCCTGATATAGCTGTCTCCTGAGAGGTTGTCAGAGCCTACCCAATACAGATATGGATGATTGCAGCCAACCATTGGACTGAGAATGGGGGAGCTCCAATGCAAGAGTTAGGGGAAGTACTGAAGGAGCTGAAGGGGTTTTCAACCCCATAGGAAGAACAACAATATCAACCTACCAGATCCCCCAAAGCTCCCAGGGACTAAACCACCAACCAAAGAGTACACATGGAGCAACCCATGGCTCCAGCCACATATGTAGAAGACAATGGCCTTATCTGGCATTAATAGGAGAAGAGGCCCTTGGTCTTATGTAAACTTTATAGCCCAGTGTAGGGGAATACTAGGGCAGTAAGACTGAAGTGGGTCTGTGGGAGAGCATGCTCAGAGAAGTAGGAGGGGGGAGAATGCAATAGGGTTTTTTTTTGGAGGGGAAACCAGAAAGGGGGATAATATTTGAAATGTAAATAAATAAAATAACCAATAAAAAAGAAATGGAGTGGTTAGATTTAATCTGTTATGATTAAAGGATATATAAAACTAAAACTGTGAACCCCATTAATATGCATAATTAGTACACATTGAAAAGGATGAAGCAAGATATGGAAGGAGGAAGCAAAGGATTGAGGAAGGGAGGGAGGGAAAGCAGGGAGAAAGAAAAAGAAGGAAGAAAGGAAGGAAGGAAGGAAGGAAGGAAGGAAGGAAGGAAGGAAGGAAGGAAGGAAGGAAACTGAGACCCAGTAAAGTTAAACTGCCCATTGTTCGTATGTTTGTAAGCAATACAGCCAACATTTCACATAGGTTTAATAGTTATGAAATATTTGCATTGTATGTAATACTTGTTTATCTTGCATGTTAGCATGCATAAGATACAACATCACTGGGATTGAAATCCAAACTAGAGTATTTCAACTTACTGTCACTCCACTTCGATCCCAAAAGTTAGTACTTGTGCAATCCATTTGGGACACATCTCCAATTTATACTAATCTGACTTGTGCTTCAATAAAATCTTTTTAGAGCATAAGTGCCTGGTATTGTCATACACATCATAAGTTTAAGTTCGTTATATAATATAGGGTTTCTGGATTTCAAACAATTCTACTCTTCAGAGAATGCCACGTCCAAGCAGCACCTCCACACACCTAATCACAAATGGGGTCTCATTTCAGAAATCCACATGCAGGTCAAATGGAGCCCCGCAATGCTCCAAGCTACCCATTTATTTATTATTCCTTTGTTCTTTCTTGCACTTGCTTGCTTCCATACCTATTTACTAATTGTGGTCTCTTATGTCTTCGTCATTGCTCTGTTACTCTAAAGAGACATCAAGACTAAGGAAAATCTTATAAAAGAAAGCATTTAATAGGGGGCTTGCTTATAGTTTCAGAGGTTTAGAGCATTAACATCATGTCAAGAAGCATAGCAGCAGCCATGGCAGGCATGGTGCAGGAAAAATAGGTGAGAGCTACATCCTGGCCCACAGGCAGAGAGAAAATGGAACACTGGGTAATGTGGCACAATTCCTACCACAAGATCACACCTCCTAATTCTTCTAATCCAATTGAATAGTTCCTCTACCCAGCAACTAAGCCTTCAAATGTATGAGCCTATGCGGACCACTCTTGTTGAAACCACTACACGTATCTATTCACCAATCACTGCCTCTCATTTCTGCAGCTAGCAAGCAAGTTCTAGTTGCTCTCTGCTGGCATAAGCCTGTCTCATTGCTATACTGTTAGAAAAGCTACCTGATCAGCCATTCTCCCTCCAGTTGGACCCAATCCACAGCATAGATTCATTCATTAGCTCAAAGACTCACCTAATGTTTATATTTCCACTGTATGTATGACACATTCTCTACAGAGCAGCAAAGATACAAGGATGCGTCTAACAAGGGAGTACTAGTTCTCCTTATTTCGTCTTTCTTCCTAAATCCCACCTGATAATTATATGTGCTGTGTACTAGGCTCACCCAAGGTAGAATTAGAGGACTGGAGAAGGAAATAGAGAAAGCAAGAATTTCTATTGAGTATTTTTGCACGTGAAATTGGTTTGAAGTTTTTTTTTTTTGTTTTTTTTTTTTTTTCCGGGGGTGTTCTTGTGTGGTTTTGGTATCAGAGTAATTGTGGTTTCACAGAATGAATTAGGTAGTGTTCTTTCTGTTTCTATTTTATGGAATAGTTTGAGGAGTGTTGGTATTAGCTCTTCTTTGAAGGTCTGATAGAATTCTGCACTCAAGCCATCTTGTCTTGGGCTTTTTTGGGGGGTGGGAGGTTTTTTAATGACTTCTATTTGCTTAGGGGATATGGGCCTGTTTAGATCATTTACTGACTCTTGATTTAACTTTGGTATATAGTACCTGTCTAAAAAAAATCATCCATTTCATCTAATTTTCCAGTTTTGTTGAGTATATATTTTTGTAGTAGAATCTGAAGATTTTTTTGAATTTCCTCAGTTTCTGTTCTTATGTCTCTCTTTTCATTTCTAACTTTGTCAATTTGGATACTGTTTCTGCCCTTTGATTAGTTTGACTAGGGGTTTATCTAGCTTGTTGATTTTCTCAAATAATCAGCTTTTGTTTTGTTGATTCTTTGTATCTTTGTCTCTATTTGGTTGATTTTTGACACTGAATTTGACAATTACCTACCATCTACTCCTCTTGGGTGTGCTTGCTTCTTTTTGTTTTAGGGCTTTTCAGGTGTGCTGTTAAGTTGCTAGTGTAGGCTCTTTCTAATTTCTTTACCAGGGCTACGAATTTTCCTCTTAGAACTCATTGTGTCCCATAAGTTTGGATATATGGTGTCATCATGTTCATTGAATTTCAGGAAGTCTTTAATTTCTTCTTTTTTCTTTCTTTCCTAACCAAGTTATCACATACACCATGACCTAGATGCTGCCAAGGCTGTGTCCTGATTGGTGCTTTACCTCATAAACGAAACCATATGTCTTTTTGTATAGATATGATTACAGACAGAGCCCAATGTCAGTGGCTACCTCATCTTTGGGAGTCAGGGACAGAACAAAATCAGAAATAAGAAGTAAGATAATACCTTGATGTCTCTAGTCCTACATTTGTTAATGGCCAAGGAATCAACAGTCACTTGGAAAAAAAAACTGCAGTTATATCCCTGATGTGTATGTAGTTTGTAGGCTCTGATCTTTTCACAATGACTTTCAGTACCCCTTTCCAGAAAATACATTTACATAAACTTCTCTCCCCTAAAGGGTTATGTTCATGTACATATAAGATTATTTTTAAACTTAACAGGCTTCTAGAATTTAGCAAAAGTCGCTCCACATTGGGTCTTGGGAACCAACTATTGTCTCTGCAAGCAAATAGTCTTATTATAAATCAGATGTATAGATGTATTACCGTAATATGGTAATTATGTGACCAGTAATGTGGTCTGAAAATTGGCTATTCTACAAATATGGATTTAGATAAACCCCACTTTGCCAACCAATATTCACTGAAAATGACTTGAAGTATCAAACTTGCCACCCCAAATCTAACTGAAGGCACTGTACCTAGAAGAGAGAGACAAGGATCACACATTTTGAAGTTTTAAAGACTTGCTGGGGTCAGTTCACAAAGACATATTAGACCTTAGGCTGACACGAATATAAAGTTGTGGAAATATTTTACAACAACTTTTATTGATATTTATCTCACACACCCCAAACAGACTTTACCAGGAATACTTAGTATTCCATGTTTATGATTAGGTTCATGGGCTTATGGAAATATTTGAAAATAAGTGTCTGTTTTGGAAGGCCTTGCTATTTGTGGATTCACACTCCACTGTGACACCATGCATTTTCTGAAATATACTAGGAAACAGATGAAAGGGTGCTGGAAATATAATGAATGCTGTGAATTCTCTTGGACATTTCAACTTTGCTTCTAGTATATGGCAATAAATACTTCCAACATTATTCTGGGCTTTAATATTTTGCATCACTAGTCCTCCTGACAGCTTTGTGCATGATTGTTAAACTGAGTATAGTACTAGCCTTTCAGATGGATGTTACCAGGGAAACAGTCTACCTAGCAACCCAGCATGCTGGTATACCAGATGATTGGGCAAGCATGCAGTGCTAGTACATAACAAAACAGCTGGAAAACTGCCCTCAAAAAACTTACAGCTATGAAGTCCCATAGAGATGTTTTTTGTTTGTTTGTTTTTGCTTTTTTATAATCCAAATACCTACCCAGTCAAGTATTTTCCTAGAATTTTACAGAGTAGGAAATATCAATAGAACTTCTGCAGAGTACGGAAGAGGGCAAAGGAAATATGAACAGTGAGTATTGGGAAAATTTAAGAGATCTTTATTGACTGCGCCCTGGAAACTGCCAACTCTACATCCTACCTGGTGTCTAAACTTATCTACTCAGTCAGGTGGAATTAAAATAAATGTTTATAAAAGGGTAAGGAAGTCATGTCTCTGCTGGAAGTGGTATATTCCACAAAAGACATCACTTGGTTTGGTCTAGTGAAAGTTTTGATGGCCAAACTGGGGAGGTGCTTGTGGACATAGGTAGGGATGCTGGTCAACATTCTATAATATATAGACTCCAACCAACTGACTAATATATTCCCAGTACCCCAGAGGTCAAGAAGCCTAAGCAAGAAGAAAAGGAAGTACAAGGAAATGAATAAACTTTTTTTTTTTCCAAAAAAGCATCTCTGCAGGATTTTACCTGAACTATAACAAGAACACAATGAGGCATGGCTGGTTTTAGGCCTCAATATGCTTTTGGCAATCTTTCTCTTGTTATTATTAAAGGGGCTTTTCCATTTTGTCAGATATCACCACCACCTTCCCTCTATCAGCATCTCTCTTTGTGTTCATTCTATGAGATGATCATTTAATTCAGCTATAATCAAATCTCCGATGGACCAATAGTGAGGGCTTTTGGTTTTGTTTTTTTAAATCTACTTGTTTCTATGGTTAATTAATTTCTAGATACTGGTTTGAAGTATTTAAGGATGTCATAGTTTACTATTTCCAGAAAGCTTTACCTGTGTTGCTTTTCTTCTTATGGACCCAGTGTGCTTCCATAGCCTGAATTATAATCACCACTACATTAGGAGACTGAGCCTAGAAAGCATGGAGATGTGAACTCTGATGTCAAAACATTGGATTATCTTCACTCTGCCACTCACACACGGTTTGCCTTTTTGGAACTCTTCCCTACATCTCAGTGCTTCAGCCTCTTTGTCTGCTCAATAGAAACAATACCAGCACCTAGATCTTAGTATGGTAAGGATTTCAGATGGATTGCATACATAGCACCTTGATTATGATTGGAGATATTGGCTATCTTTATTATTATGGTCACCATCATTATCTCAGGTATGCAGGAAGAATTACATAAAACATATAAGGCATCATATTAAATAAGTAAGATTAATGTACTAACTGTCAGGCAAAGGGAAAAGCATCCACTTTTAAATATGTGTGACTGTTTTAACTTAAATTTGAATCAAACATATGTTTGCTAATTATCCTCTTTCATGTTTGTAGAATGCTAGCTCATATGTCAATATTATTTTAGAAGTAGTGCTCCTTCTGTTCACTCTAAATTGGGGGAATCGGGAAATTAAAAGCCTCCGTGAAAATGCCAAAATGCCAAAACAACAGAATGGCCCTTGTTTAGAAAGGTTTGAAGGAATTAAAGAGATTCCCGAGCTCATCGTAATGTCCACAGCAGAAAATTCAAACACTTTGGTCAAGCGCTCTACCATCTGGCCCACCTGCTGCAAAAGCGGACTGTCTGCTAGCCCCTGGCCAAAACTAACTTTCTTGTCAAATTGCAATGGTACTATTTACCTTTCCTCCGCTACTTAACTCAGGTATCCAAGGCACCCATGTGTCTACCTCTTATAAATTTGATCAACCTCCAATCTTTCTTCCTGAAAGTGTTTGAGCCTAGAATGTTCTCCAGCTGCCTCTTCATTTAAAAGACTTGGTTCCCAGCTTGGTAATATTGAAAGGCAGGATCTAGTAGGAGGTACTTAGATCAGCCAATGCAGGGAAGGTATGTGAAATTCTGGTCTCTAGCTAGTACCCTTTTTCTGTCGCAGCCATGCTTAGCTATATATTACTACTACTGTGATGTTCCACCCCCTCCAACCAGCGTCCTATTCACAAACTCCAGAACTGTAAACCAAAACAAATATTCCCAGTGATTTGCTACAGTGAGAGAAAGCTGACTAACACACTGTCAAATTTCATCTCTGCCATGAAGACTTCTTAGAGTCCCCACACCCCTTCCTAAAGAAAACAGCATCTCTCCCTCTGAGTTCCCGCAATCTTTGATTTACACATTGCAGGAGCTTCCACACCTGTGAATCTAACAACCCTGTGCAGGATATTGGAAAGAGAAGTTCCCATTTGAGCTTGGAAAAGGATTCCTGTCATCCTCTCGATGTTATAATGTACAAAACACGGAAGAGTAAGAAATCAATTCGGAGTTTGTAATCTGGGCCTGGTGAATCAAAACAACCCCCTCTAATCAATGGCTAAGTCACACCATTCATTTCAGGAAGTAAGCATACATGTCCTGTCCTCTTGGAATGAGAAAAGAAATAAAATTCTGCCAGTAACTTTAGACTCCTGGAATCAAAGGCTTGGTGGCCTTGAAAAATTATGAAGTATTTCCAATTATTTAGATTAATTGTCATTACTTGCAGATCAGGAATCTATTTCCCTTCAAGTAGGGTAAAATGTAGTCACCTGAACTCTGTCTGATTCCAGTTTGTTCCTATTGTCTGTTGGCTTCTTCTGTCTGCCTCATTACCCAGTCTGCCTCTCCTTTCCCCCATTACTCACCTTAAATATGAGTTGCTCTGAAGATCATTGGTAATTCACATAAAATATGGTCCTGTTCCTTTTCTTTTCTTTAAAAGGACCATGATAATTACAAACTGCAACAAACGGAGCTGAAAATAACTCCCCAGGCCGTTGTGCATTAGGAATTAGATTAAAATGAGCCCAATTTATTTTTAAATGACCTGGTAATTTGTAGGAAAGATTTAAGCTACTTAAATTTTCATCAGTGGAAAAAGTAGGAGGCTCAGAAAATCAACTGCTGGTCACTGCAGTAGGGGAATAGAGTCTTTCCTGGCAGTCTCGGAGGTGGTGTTGATGGACTCTTGTTTAAAGATTTAGATTCAAACAGCAACAAGGGAGAAGAAAGACCTAATTTAATATAAGTTTAATCTGCTTTAAAGGCCTTGAATAAAGGAAGCTCAACATAAGCACACGATTATATGTGACAAAAATCTGTACCGGGAACTAATTTTCTGATTAGAGTTTGAAATCAAACCCTTAGGATTTTTTGAGATACATTTATAGCTTGAAGGATTTTACTCTTAATACTCTAAGGTAAGGCAACAAACATCTTTGCAAAGTGGAGACACGGTTGGGGTACTGAGTTTCCCCACTGCTGCAGGGTCATAGTCACTCCACTACACTGGAACACTGATGGCATATGCAGGCACAGGGGCAATGCCCACGAGGCTTCTTTCACTTAAAAGAAAGGTTTCTGTTATTCACCACCTATCAATGTTTTACAACAACCATCCCCAGTACTAACACATCATATACCCAGCTGAATTTTAACTCTAGTAAAAAGGTTACTACAACTATTAATAAAAATGTCCCTTTTTCTTTCCATGGAGGATATCATTGACATTATTCTAATAATGGTATATGCAAATGCATGATCAATGGGTATTACTCTTTATAGTCAATATAGTTTTTTCTCTTGTTTAACATCAACTCTTCTCTAGGTCTTATATCACTATGGCATATTGATCAGGAGATGCACAGATTAACATACACATGTACATGTATACATATACATGTGTGTGAGTGTGTGTGTTCTCACAGACATATTTCCTACAAATATTTAAAAAGCCAAAATTAAAAAGCAGTGTTATTGATCAATGATATACCACTCAAATCCAAATTATTCAGTTTTGGAAGAGAAATGCTGAAATAAATAAATAAATAAATAAACTAATGAAAGGGGAAGTTCCATAATATTTTAACCTATGTTAAATCTAAAGGCATAAACATACAATACTTTGAATTTTAGTGGTGCCCATAACAAGATATACTCCAGATATATAGATAATTTGAAGCACACACTGCCCATATATATTTTGCATCTCTTCTCTCCTATAGAAACTCTTCCTTTCCTCCAGTTGTGTTGTCCATGAAACACTAACACACTTGTATTTCATTAAAGAAATGATATTCTGTCTTTCATACCCTACGTTTGGCCACTAAGAGCTCCAGAATAATGCCAGAGAACAGTAATGTGTGCACCAGTGTGATGGTTAATCTCAACTACCAACGTGATGAGACGCAAAAATGTTTAGTGGCCTCCCATGGAAGGGAGAAATGCGTCTGGAAAGCCTTCAGGTTTATCTCAGCTAGGTTAACTAAGCTGAAGACCCACTCGCTGTGAGTGGCACCATTCCTTGAGCTAGGACTTTAGACTGTGGTTAGAAATGAGAAAGAAAACCAAGCATAATCATTCATCACTCTCAGCTTCTTGACTAAAGCTGCAATGTGACTGGCTACCTCAAGCTACGTGGGACAACCTCCACAGGAGGGGCTGTGATCTTTAAACTATAATCCAAAAGAAACCTTCCTTCAAATTGTATTTTTTCATAGCAATAGGACAAATAAATAAGATAGACAAATTACTCACTAAATAGACACCCTGGGAGAATGGATCTATCAAGGCATCACTGGCCCTCTGAAGTCTGCCTGATTACATAGTCCCTCTCGTTCTGTGTCCTTAAAATGTCTGCCTAATTCCTGCCCTTGTAGGAACTAGGAAAGCTCCTTTTCTTTGGACTTACATTCCCTCTGCATCTCTTGTGATTCTTTTCTCTGCAATTGGTCTTTCTATAAATAAACTCTCGTTAAATGATCCTTCTCTATGTAAACCATCTGTTTCCTCATGTGGAATTCTTGCATTTCCAGATTTTCTGGTCTTCTCAAGGAAAAGTTCCTATATTCTAGTACAGCTATGAATCTGATGCAAAGACATGCATACAAAAAGGAGAAGAGGTCTCAGATCTATCTAGAACACTGATTCTCAACCTGGAGAACCATAATTCTGACACAACAAAGATTACTACCCCTTAAGAATCCAAAGACCTTCCATAAGAGTCACCATTGAAAACACTGATATTTAGATTATGATTCATAACAATAGGAAAATGCAGTTATAAATTAGTAACAATAATTTTATGATTGGGGATCATCACAACATGAGGAATTTTTTAAACCATCCCAGTCTTAGGGAGGTTGAGAACCACTGCTCTAGAAGGTTGCGTGAAAACAACAAGGCATTTGGAAATGGAACTTCAGTGACTCTCAAGTAACATAGGGTGGAGACAGGATGCTCACTGCAAGAAGGAGTAGAGACAAGGTCCCAGTGTGAAAGAACAAAATGCAAATGGATCTCAAAGACAACAATACATCTATTATATACAAAGGATGGATCTGAAGTGGTGGAAGAAAAGCTTAATCTATGTAATCTACATTTAGTGTTCAAACTGAAAGTCCCTTACAAATGATTCTGTAGAAAATGAAAAGCTGATAAGAACTCTCATGAAAAAGAGAGATGAACACGGTATTACTATGTGTGTGTGTATGTATGTATGTATGTATGTATGTATGTATGTATGTATGATGTGTTTGTTCCCTTAGCCCCAGGTTTTGTAACAGAAACTACTCAACCCAACACTTTAGCTCTGCAATCGCTCAGTATCTACACCCTACAATTCAGCACTGCCTCTTATGACTACAGGTCATGCCTATTTTAGAAACAAAAGGGTTTCCCTTAGACAGAATGTAATACCAAGGGAAAAAGAGAACATTGCACATCAGTAGCCTTGACTATCAAATCACCCAAGATTTTTGTCGCTGCCACAGTATGAAGCACTTTGGCTTCACTGACTGTAAACTCATCTTACAGAACCGCATATACAACTCAGGCACACCCTTCACAAACAGACTGCAACCCACTACAACCCACCCATCTGGCACCCTCATATCAATGCATATAAGTTCTCTCTCCACCAGAGTTAGATCACAAAGCCTGGAAGAGCAAATGTGCCACCCTAAGCAAGCATCTACTCAATACCATTAGGAACATTAGAAATGAAGGAAGCATGGCATGCCCAAAGAAACAAATACAAATAAAAAGTATTTAGTGACTAGCTTTGAAGAAATGGGTATCTCTGACATTACAGAAAGAGATTCTAAGAAGGGATGCTAAGGAGCTCAATGAGAGGAATACAGAACAAAACAGCTCAAAAGCAAGAAAGACATATTTGGGCCAAATGATGATTTCAACTACAGAAAACTATGAAAACTATGAAAAGGGGGTATACACAGATTCTAGAACTAAAGTATAATGTGACTGAGGTTAGAAATGCAATACGGAGGAGGAGGGTGACCTCATAGGAAGACCAGCAGCCTCAACTAACCCACACCCCTGAGATCTCTGAGAATGAGCCACCACCCAGGCAACATGCATGAGCTGGTTCCAGGCCTGTGACACATACAGCAGAGGACTGCCTGGTCTGGGAGAAGATGTGCCTAACCCTAGAGAGACTTGAGGCCCCAGGGAGTGGGATGGCTTGGTGGGGTGGGGGAGGGGCAGACATGGGGCAGGGGGTGGGAATATCCTCCTGAAACAGGTGGGAGGAGGAATGGGATGAGGAACTGTGGGAGGGTGGACCAGGAAGTGGGTAATGACTGGATTGTAAAAAAATAGAATAATAAAAAAACTATATATAGGCCTGGCAGTGGTGACACACGCCTGTAATCCCAGTACTTGGGAGGCAGAGGCAGGCAGATTTCTGAGTTAAAGGCCAGCCTGGTATACAGGGTGAGTTCCAGGACAGCCAGGAACACACAGAGAAACCTTGTCTCCAAAAAAAAAAAGAAAAAAAGAAAAAAAACTATATATAAGTATGAATTGATAAAAAATTAAATACTGAACTCCAATGGGAAAAATCAATAAAACAAAAGAAAGAATTAAAGAAAGAATTAACAAACTTAAAGACAAGGGTGTTTCTTTGTTTGTTTACAATAATCCAATCAGATAAGAAAAATACAAAACCTGAGAAGGAATAAAGGAAGTATGAAAAACTCAAGGGACATTAGTCAGTCTGTGAACTAATATATAAACTTTGGGATTTCAGAATAAGATCAGAAATGTAAGGAAAGAAAACCTGTTAAGGAAGTGACTCTTCAAAAAAAAATGTTTAAAGAACAAATGTTTGGAAACTTCAGAAAATCTGACGAGAGTATGTTGTTGTTGTTGTTGTTGTAATTTAATTTATTTTAATTATTTTCATTCCAGTCATTGCTCTCCTTCAGTCCCTCCTCCCACAGTTCCCCATCCCATTCCTTCTTTCCCTTGCCACCAAGAGGGTTCTCTCACCCCCCCCCCCTCCAGGGCTTCCCCTTGCCTGGGACCTCAAGGCTCTCCAGGATTAAGGATATCCTCTCCCACTGAGGGCAGATCAGGTAGACCTCTGTGACATATGTGCCAGTGGCCTCAGACAAGCCAGTCTATGCTCCTGATTACTGGCTCAATCTCTGGGAGCTTCCTGGGGGCTGGATTAGTTAAGACTATTGGTCTTCCTATGGGATCACGCTCCCTTTCAGCTTCTTCAGTCCTTCCCCTAATCCAGCCATAGGGGTCTGCAATTTCAGGCCAATGGTCAGGTGAAAGTATCTGCTTCTTTCTCAGTCAGCTGCTGGTAGGACCACTCAGAGGACAGTCATATCAGGCTCCCATCTGTAAACTCATCATAGCATTGTAGTGTCATGCCTTGGTGCCCAACCCCATGACATGGATCCCAAGTTGGGCCTGTCACTGGACCTCCTTTCTTTCTGTCTTGTCTCCATTTTTGCCCCTGTAGTTCTTTTAGACAGGAGCAATTCTGAGTCAGGAATTTTGACTGAATTGGTAAGCCACTTGAAACCTTGCCTATCTAATGGAGGTAGACTCTTCAGAGGTCCCTTTCTCCAATGTTGGGCATTTTGGCTAAGGTTACCCCAATGAGTCCTGAGAGTGTCTCACCTTCTGGGTCTCTGGTAAATTCTAAAGGGTCTCCACCCCATCTTCCTCTCCCCGAGGCTGCTTATTTCCATTTATTCTCTTGGTCCTCTGGGCTTCTCTCCTGTCCCCTCCCCCCAAATCTGATCCTGTTTCCCTTTTCCCCTCACCCTTCTCTCTCCCACCCAGGTCCCTCCCTCTGCCTCCTGTGATTATTTCCTTCCCCTTCTAAGTGATGTTGAAGCCTCCTCACTTGGGCCTTTCTGCTTGCTACACTTCTTATGGTCTGTAGGTTGCATCCTAGGTATTCTTACTTTGGGGGTAATATCCACTTATCAATAAGCACATACTATGCGTGTCCTTTTGGGTCTGAGTTACCTCACTCAGGATGATATTTTTTAGTTCCATCCATTTGCCTGCAAAATTCATGATGTCCTCATTTCTAATAGCTTAATAGTTTTCAATTATTACATGAATGACATTTTCTGTATCTATTCTTTTGTTGAGTGACATCTGGGTTGTTTCCAGCTTCTGGCTATTATGAATAAGGCTTCTACAAACATGGTGGACCAAGTGTCCTTGCAGTATGGCATCTTTTGTATACGCCCAAGATTTATATATATATATATATATATATATATATATATATATATATATATAAGGGTTAGTACTACTAACCCTATAAATAGGGTTAGTACTACTCACAGTGGGCTGGTACTTCTAATATCAATTAATAAAACAAGAAAATTAATGAATCTAGAATATTCCCCCACAGAGTCACCTATAAGACAAGACTTTACTTAATTGAGGTTCTGTCTTCCCAACATCCCAGTTTGTGTCAAGCTGACCAAAATAACTAGGCTCTTTTTAATGTAGTTATTCAATTACATGGTGAAATATGTAATCAAAGCAAAACTCACAAATATTTGTAAATTAAACAACACACTTGTAAACAATCAATGTTATCACAGAACAAAAAAGCAAATCAAACATATACACATATGGAAAAACAATGCAAAATATCATAAGAAATGTACCAAAAAATCATTCTAGGAAAAAAATTTATACAAATAAATTGTCCATATTAACATAAATGGACTATATATAGCATCAACTACTTATCATTAACTTTAAGAAGCTATAAATATGAAAACATACTTAAGGCCAAATATATACTACAAAAAGAAATGATAATGATCAAGCAAAACTAAATAAAATTGAATATATAAATAAAATATCCAAATTAAGAGTCAGTTTTTAAAACAGTAAAATTAACAAAACTTTATCTACACATAAAATCAAAGAGGTCAAAGATATGTAACCTGAAAATCATGGACCATTAGTGAGCAAAATTAATATGCAAATTTTAAAAAGGTCCCATTCTCATGGATTCTAGGAATTAATTTTGTTAAAATGTTCATGTTGCTAAAAAGTAAGCTACAGAGTAAAGTAATCTGAAATATATTTAATAGTAACATATAAAGAAATAATCCTGATATTCATATAGAACCACAGTCCCTAATAGTCAAAGAAAATTAGGGGAAAGATTGCTGAAAGTTTTATAACACACAATGTCAAAGTGCACCATGAAACCAAAGTAATAAGAAAGTATGGTACTGACATAGAAACAAACACATCAAACCATGGAATAAATGAGAGTCCCAGAAACTAACTCACATATATTCAATCACAAATAATTTAATAAAAAATACACAGCAAGAATAAACAATAATGACTGTATGTTCATTTATAGCAGCTAGAAAAACTGGATATCCACATGCAAGAAAAACATAATACTAAGGGTTTTTAGCTTACATTTTATACATATATACATACATACATACATGCATACATACACACACACACATATATATATATATAATGTAAAAATAGATTTAAAACTTAAAAATACAAGACTTGAAACCATGAAAACACTAAAAGAAAACAGAAGAATTATTAACATTTGACAAAGATTTTATACATATAACTCCAAAAGAGGAAAAATGACTTAGCAAAAAATGCACAATGGATTAAAGTTTCTGCACAACAAAAAGAACAATCAATAAAACTAAAGGGCAATCTACAGAGTAGCAGAAAATATGTTGAAATTGCCCATTTGAAAGGGGACTAATATTTAAATATATAAAAAGCCTGTTCAATGTCACAGCAAAAAATGCTAATAATTAAGAACGGACAAAGGAATAGACAATTTCCCAAGAAAGACAGACAGCCAACAAGTATATGAAAATTTACTCAGCTCAACATCATTGATTAGGAAACTTCTGAAAAATACAAATCAAAATAATAGCTATATATAGCTTGGAGGTTTTCATATAGCTGTTATAAAAAAAAGGTAAGTGATCAGAATTGTATTGATGATTTGGAGAAAGGGAATCCTCATATACCATGCCACTTGGGATAATGGCAATTGACATAGCTATTAAGAAAAACAGTGTGGATATATCTCAAAATGAAAACAGAACAATCAAATTATCCAATAATGGTATTTCTTCAAAGACTTCAAATAACTGTCTTTAAAGGCCATATATATTCATTGAAGCATTACTCAACAGTAGGTTAAGTGTTCATCAATAAATCAATAGACACTCAAAATGTGACACACACACACACACACACACACACAACTGATTATCATTTAACCCTAAAACAGAGAGATACCAAACCAGAGCATTGCTATATCAAGACATAAGCCAGAGACTATGACAAATATGTCATGTTCATACTCAAGTATAGGATCTACAATAAACTCAGAGAGAGTAGAATAGTTATCACAAGGCTAAGTTAATGAGGACTGCAAAGATAGATTGGTAAAAGTATGTAAACCTTTAGCTAGACTAAAGGAAAAATTCCAGGAGATCCACAAGACAGTTTGGTGACTATGGTTAACAATAGTTCATTATACACTTGAAAATCATTAAGAGAAGATTTTAAATGTTCTTAGCAGTGACAAGCCCTTCCCTGTATACATATGAGTTTATATGAAGTAATACATACTACAACCTGCTTTATGGTGGTTTTCCCACTTTTATTACCAAATATGCTTCTTTAACAGGAAAATAAGTAACATTATCACCATTCCTTTGTTACAAAATATGGCTTTATAGCCAGGCTCTGAATTGCAAGTTTTATATAACTTGTTCTCAAAGCAACTCCATAATTTGATGTTATAAATCGTTACTTACAGAAAACAACCTGTCTCAAAAAAAAAAAATGGATAAAACATAAGTGACCACTAAAGACATGTTTCAGCAGCTAAGGGTACATGCTACTCCTGCAGAGGACCCAGATTCTGTTCTGAGCATCCACACAAGGTTGATCACAACCAACTCCAATTCCAGGAGATCCAATCACCTCTGAATTCTATGGAAACTGCACACATGTCATGCACATAAACTCATATAGGTATATATACATATGCATAATTAGTAAATAAATTTTAATATATATATATGTAAAAAATTCAAGATTAAAAAATGAAATGATGTGCACATTTCTTATCAACAGTCAACTGGAACTTGAATAGAAATGAGACAAAGTCTGGTGATCCCAGCATTCCCTGGGGGAGGGTCAAAGTATTAAGTAACCAAGTTACCTTGGTTAACAATGTTTATACATCTTGAAAACAGTCAATGTTTATATTTTGTACTTCCCATTCCCTCCCTTGATAGTTCTTTAAAAACCTAATCTCTACTAAGTAATTAAATCCATACTCAAAGAAGCCCTCCTAGTATAATTTATATGCACTACAATATTAATGTGTCCTTTCCTATCAGGACTTTCCCCCAGGCAAAATGAGGCAAGTACAACATATTTTAAAATTATTTCACAGATCATGTCATTCAGAGATATGATATAATTAGTCTTATGACAGTACTCATTTAATTAAATTATGGAAGAACAATTAATTAAATGACAAAAGGATGAAAACATCAAAAATTAACATCCCATTGACATCAATATGTCAAAACGAGAATGTCATTATGGATACAAATATTGAAATTGATAGGCTCTCATAAAGAATGAAATTCCACTGTTGCAAGCATTTTGACTATGGCAGAGTTAAGTATTCATTTTAACATAAGAGGATAGAACTAGGTACTTCCCACACCATAGGCAAAACATCTTGAAAGCCAAATTTATCAAGAAAATACAATCTTAAACTCAGTCCATGGTAATTGATGTTTCTGTTGTTGTTTGGTTTTGGTACATTTTCTTCTGTAAAAACTCTGTGTTGCAGAATTCACATACAGTTGTGGTCAACCTAAACTATACAAGGACCCTACCAAAAAGGAGAACTTCAGACCAATCTCAATTATGTATATCGATGCAAAAATACTCAATAAAATCCTTGCAAACTGAATCGAAGAACACATCAAAACCATCATCACCACGGTCATGTAGGCTTCATCCCAGGGATGCAAGGTTGGTTCAATATGTGAACATCCTTTAACGTAATCCACTATATAAACTAACTCAAAGAAAAAAATCACATGGTCATCTCCTTAGATTCAAAAAAAGTATTTGGCAAAATACAACACCCTTTTATGTTAAAAGAACTGGAGAGATCAGGAATTCAAGGCCCATACCTAAACGTAATAAAAGCAATATACAGAAACACAAGAGCCAATAACAAATTAAATGGAGACATAATTGAAGCACTCCCACTAAAATCCAGGACAAGACAAGGATGCCCACTCTTCCCATATTTATTCAACATAGTACATGAAGTGTTAATTAGAACAATAAGACCACAAAAAGAGGTCAAGGGGATACAAATTGGCAAAGAAGAAATAAAGGTATCACTATTTGCAGGGGATAGTGTACATAAGCGACCCCAAAAACTCTATCAGAGAACTTCTCTAGCTGATAAACAACTTCAGCAAAGTGGATGGATACAAAACTAACTCAAATAAATCAGTAGCCTTCCTTTTTATAAATGATAAACAAGCTAAGAGAGAAATTAGGGAAACAACTCCCTTCACAATAGCCACAAATAATATAAAATGTCTTGGGGTAACGCTAACAAAACAAGTGAAATATCTGTCAGACAATAACTTCAAGAAAGAAATTGAAGAAGGTCTCAGAAAATGGAGAGATCTACCACACTCATGGATTGGCAGAATTAACATAGTAAAAATGGCCATCCTTCCAAAGGCAATCTATAGATTCAATGCAATTCCAATCAAAATCCCAACACGATTCTTCAAAGACATGGAAAGAGCAATTCTCAAATTCATCTGGAAAGGCACAAAACCCAGAATACTGAAAACAATACTTAACAACAACAAAAAAAAAATGGCTGGGGAAAATCCCCATCCCTGAGCTCAAGCTTTACTACAGAGCAATAGTNANAAAAAAAAAAAAAAAAATTCATGGTATTGGTACAGAGACAGACACGTTGATCAATTGAATAGAATTGAAGATCCAGAAATAAAACCACACACTTATGGACACTTGATCCTTGACAAAGAAGCCAAACATATACAACGGAAAAAAGAAAGCATCTTCAACAAATGGTGCTGGTTTAATGGACTGTCAATATGTAGAAAAATGCAAACAGACCCATATTTGTCACCTTACACAAAGCTCAAGTCCAAGTGGATCAAGGACCTCAACATAAAACCAGAAACAAGAAACAGGAGTTGGTGGGTTGGGGAGCAGGGCAGGGAGAGGGTATAGGGGACTTACGGAATAACATTTGAAATGTAAATGAAGAAATTACCTAATTTTAAAAAAAAAAAAATAGATACATTGAATCTAATAGAAGAGAAAGTGGGAAAGAGCCTTGAACTCATTGTCACAGGGGGAAATTTTCTAAACAGAACTCCAATAGAATTTGATAAATGGGACTTCATGAAACTGGAAAGCTTCTATAAGGCAAAAGACATAGCCAATAAGACAAATTGGCAACCTATAGATTGAGGAAAAATCTTCACTAACCCCATCTGATAGAGGGCTAATATCCAAAACATATTAAGAACTCAAGATGCTAACTACCAAAATAACAAAGAACTCAATCCAAAAAATGGGGTATAGAACTAAACTGAGAATTCACAACAAAGGAATCTCAAATGGCAATAACACTCTTGGATTCATACCCAAAAGATGTCCCAGCATGCCACAGGGGCACATGTTTCACTATGTTTATAGTAGCCTTGTTTGTGATAGCCAGGTGGAAACAACCCAGGTGTCCCAGGATAGAAGAATGGATACAGAAAACGTGGTTCATTTGCACAATGAAATACTACTCAGCTCTTAAGAAAAAGGACATCATGAGTATTGCAGGCAAATGGATGGAACTAGAAAATATCATCCTGAGTAAGGTAACTACCAAACCCAAAAGGACATGCATGGTTTGTACTCACTAATAAATGAATATTAGTCAAAAAGAAAAAGAAAAGAAGTACAGAATACCCAAGATACAGTCCACAGAACTCAAAAAGGTCAACAAGCTGAAGGGCCCAAGTAAGGATGCCTTAGTCCCACTTGGGAGGGAGAAGAAAGCAACCACAAGGGGGAGGAAATGAGGGGCCAGGAAGGAAAAGGAGATGGGGGGAAGGAAGCATGATCTGGTATTGGGTGGGGGAAAAGGACTGAAGCACTGAGGGCCAGCAGAAAGACTGGACGAAGGCAACCTTGGGAGGTAGGAGGTTTGGGGGGACCCTCCAGAATGTACCAGAGACCTGTGAGGTAAGAGACTCTCAGAACTCAAAGGGAGGGACCTTAGATGAAATGTCCTACATTAGGGAGAGAGAACTGGTAAAGCCTACTTCCGAAAGAACGAGCATCAAGTGAAGGATGGGATTGCCATCTCAGTCAAAACTCTGACCCATAATTGTTCCTCTCTGAAAGAACTACAGAGATGGAAATGTAGAGGAGCCTGGAGAAAAGAAGGTCCAGTGACAAGCCCAAAGTAGGATGCAGCTCGAGGGGAGGCCCCAATACCTGACAATATTACTGAGGTTATGGGACACTCACAAAAAAGGACCTATCATGACTGCCCTCTGAAAGATCCAACAAGCAGCTGAAAGAGCCAGATGCAGATATTTGCACCCAACCAATGAACA